>NW_022589705.1:79035377-79039619 GCF_004348235.1 Phoca vitulina
TTAATCTCAGGAAACAAACTGAAGGTTGCTGGAGTGGGGGGTGGGGTTCTAATCCTCCGGTTAGCCCGGTGATGGGTATCAAAGAGGGCACGTATTGAATGGAGCACTGGGTGTTATATGCAAACAATAAATCATGGAATGCTACATCAAAAACTAATGAGATAATGAATGGTGATTAACATAATAAAATTAAAAAAAAAAAGAAAAGGCCTGATGCCACACACCCTCACCCACTCACTGTACAAATGGGGAAACTGAGGCTGGGGAGCTAAAGAAGGAACTGTCAGCACCAGGACTGAACCCAGGCCAGTTGGGGTCCACCCTGCACTGCCTCTGTGTCTCTTGGCTCCTGGGACTCCCCCCTCGGCACCCTGACCACCCCTGAAGAGGCCCTAGAGGAAGACCCTCCCTTGTTTTTCTGTGTTCCCCTCACCCTCAGCATGGTACCCCACATGGGACCGTAAACATTTGCTGAAACCAAGAGTGGGGACAGGGACATCCTCCCTGGGCAGGCTCGGTCCCCCACCCCACAAGCCTCTGCACACATATCCTGGGTGCCTGGCTCTGGCTCACCTCCTTCAGTGCTTCCCTCGATGTCACCTGCTTCCCGGACCCCCAAGTCCCCCTCCTGTCACACTCTTCCCCACCCACACGAGGTCTCCTCATGGTGCTCATCCCCCCCAGCATTGTCCTCTGTGTCCCACCCCAGGTGCTCATCCCCCCCAGCATTGTCCTCTCTGTCCCCCCCAAACAGCAGCTGAATCCCCTGCACCTAGAACAGCCTAGGGCATGTTAGGTACCCAGCACACTGTTGGGTGGGAGAGTGACTGAGTGAACGGGCCTCAGTGTCCCCATCTGGAAAAGGGGGCAGTCACTCTCAGTGATCCTCAGGGTCTCTCCCAGGCCCATCCCCCACAGGCTCTGTCTCTCTGGGAAGCCGGGAGGACCAGGAAGGCTGGAAGGGCGGCGATGGGTGCAGGCCTGAGTGGGCGCCGGCAGTGGGGACAGCGAGGCCCCCCCAGCAGGGCTGGGCTGCACGTTTCGTCCCACACCGGGTGCCCCACTTACGTTGCGATGCCGGCCAGGAGCCTCCTGTGCGGTTATTAAATCGTGATGTGACTGTAGGTGTATGATTGTCAGAGGGGGTTTTACATATTTTGGTAAAGCTGTAAATATGGAGTATAATTACCCATCATTAGCATATGCTTATGTTCTGCATAAGTGCATATTGTTCCCCGAGAATGCAAGTTGCCAACTCACCACCAAGTTGTGGTGACACCAGCCTGAAGATTGTGTGCCCCCCCATCACTGGGGTGGACCATTCATCCATTCGGACACTCCATTCGGACACTGGAAGGTGTCCATTCATCATCCTGGAGGAGAAGGGCAGCCAGGATGGTGGGCAAATCTCCCCCTGGCAGGTTCTGGGGCCCTGAGCTCCCGAGGGACAGAGATCGGGGTGAGAAGAGGGATCAGGCGCAGCCACCAGCCTGAGACCCGGGGACGGGCAGCAGGGCCGGGAGGGGTCACCTGCGCACCTGCCTGTGCCGGCTCCCGCCAGGCCCCGCAGTGGCTCAGAGCACGGTGGCTGGCATCTGTTTGCCCGCACTTGACCTGGGGTCACCGTCCTGCGCCCCAGCTGTAAAATGGGGACGGGGCGGCTCGTCACGGGGTGGCTGGGAGAAGTCAGTGCGCGAGCACAAGTGAGGGGCGCCCAGCACACGGAGGAAGCGCTCACGCGTGTGAACTCCTCTTCTGCTCTGTCACCCCCGGGACAGTCACAGAGGAGGCACTACGGGCCCACTTCTCAGACGGGGCTCATCGCGGCCACAGCTAACAGCTGTTAACACCCCCTCCCACCGGGTGCCTCCACGCACGACCTTGGCACCTGCACGACCCCCCCTCAGCAGGTGCTGTCGTGGCCCCGACTCCACAGGGGAGGAGGCTGTGCGTGGACCGGATCCCACGGCCCATGGAGGACTGAGGCTCAGTGCAGGGCTTTCAGCCCCCAAGGACTGGGCTTGGCCACCAGCCCCAACCCCACCCTGCCCGGGACACTCCATCGCAGCACTGAGGAGAAGGTGGTGGACACGGGCGGCTGCCCACCCCGCAGCCCGCCGCTCCTTCCTTCACTTGCAGAGCCCTGGGTTCCTTCTGCAGCAACAGACCTGGTGGGCCTCCTCAGCCCAGGGGTGAAGCCATGCCCAGCACGCCGTCCCCTAAAATCCAGACATGGCTTTAGGAGTGGGGCTGTGACCCAGATCCGGTCATTGAGGTGTGAGGGAAATCTGCTGGTGGAGGGAGAGCTCCTGGGAAATATTTTCCTGCCTCACTCTACTCCCCTCCTCTAGACTTGAATGTTGGCCTGTGAGACGATGTTTGGAGCTGTGGCAGCCGTCTTGCTACCATGAGGCAAGAAGCTAAGGTAAAAGGCCAACATAGCTGAGGATGATAAACAGTTAAGAGGAAAAGACCCTGATTTGTTGACATCACTGAGCATGTGACCAACCCTGGAACTGCCTCTCTCCAGACATCTTTTTGCTCATGATCATTACATGTCTCAGCTGTTTGAGCCATTGTTGTTGGATTTCTGTTCCTTGATATTCAACACTTCCTAACTGATGGAAGCTCCTACTATGTGTGCAGCTCATGTCTCTTACAACCCATCCCCACACACACACACACACAGAGTCACAGCTATTTGTCTATACTTCTGTCTCCCATGTCAGACCCTGGGTCAACATGGCCAAGGATAATGGCCATAGAAGAGGGAGAAAATGTCTGGATCTTTGTTGACATCTCTGACCTTCTGACCAACTATAGAGCCCCTCCAGACATCTGCCCATGGGAGGTCATTTCATATCTCAATGGCTTGAGCCACTGTTGTTGAGTTCTTTTATTACTTGGGGCTCAAGATATCCAAACTGACGTGGCACCCCACTATATGCCAGGCACCCAGCTATTATCCCGCCTCGTTCCCCTTACCCATCCTTGAACTCTTAGAGGGCAGAAGTTGTGTCTCACTGACTCTGGACCTCCCCTGCCCTGGGGACTATTAGGGCATGGCACATGGTCAGCCCAATCCCACATACTGAGTAACAAGTAAATGAGGAGCAGATGCACAAATGGATGAACGAACAAACAAATGAATAGATGGATGAGCAAAATGGATCTGAAAATGCTTTGCCAACTGTGAAGTGCTGGGCCCAAATGCAGGATTCAGATCTGAAAAGGTGGGAGGAGGTGAGGAATGGAAGAGGGGCAGGGTGGAGAGCGGGGATTAGAGGAAAAGCAGCAGTCCCCGGCTCCAGCAGGGGTGAGGCACGGCCATCCTCCCGGACGCCCCCTGCCCCTCCCCCCTGCTGCACAGACCACAGCCGCCAGGTCCGTGAGTCCCCCCGCCGACCCCGCGCGCAGTCCTCCCCTGGGCTGCTGAGCCTCTGACGGCAAGCGCCTCTCTCCCCAGGCAGTGTCATTTTCCCCCCTAAAAATTGTCCTGAGAAACCCATGGTTACCATGACCCCAACCGTGCTTTCTTTGCTGCGTTATTCTGTAAGAGGCCGAGGATGAGGCACCAGAAGAAGAGGCCACGGAAAAATGAGGACCCAACACGCAGGGTGAACAGGCTTGAAAATTTCAGCTCCAGGTTTTGCAGTGATTAAAGGATCATTTCAAATGAATTTTGCCATCAGAGAAAGAGATTTGTCTCCCCCAAAATGCTTTACTTTGACAGTTGGCTTCAAGGGGTTTGGCAGAATTCGTTTTGTGAACAGACAAGATCAAAGCATGAAACAAAACACAGGCCACCATGAGAACTCTGTTAACCACTTGACATAATTGTGTTTCTTCCAGAGTTGGACTTTTGGCAAAACTGAGTCATTTCCTTTCCACTGACGTCTGATATTTGTGGAGTCTGGAAAAGGTCCTGGGGGGTGGCGGTCAGCAGGCAGGCAGAGGCCTCCCTCCTCTGCCCTTGGGCTCAGAGTCACCCCGGGGAAGCCAGCAGAGGAGAGCCCTTAACACTAGCAGCCCTGGGACTGACCTGTGCTTCCAGTCAGAGCCTCCCGGGGCTCTGCAGCCCGAGCTCCCCCCATCTCCATGCCAGAGGGTATATTTGGAGCTGGACAGTGACCCCGCACCCCCATTCTACCTGCCTGATCAACACCCCCCATGAAACACACATACACTTTCAGCATCACCTTGGCAACTGGTTGTTCCAAGTGGGGCCTGAGCCCTGCCCCC
>NW_022589705.1:79039719-79104795 GCF_004348235.1 Phoca vitulina
ACATGCCTGCCCACCTCCCACCTGCCTGCCCACCTCCCACCTGCCTGCCCACCTCCCACCTGCCTGATCACCTCCTACCAGGCTGCAGAGAAACTGTATTCATTCACTGATTCACTTACTCATTCAGCAATTCTTAAGGAACAGAAGAGAGATAAAAGTAAATAAAGTACTCCTCACCCTCTAGAATTTTATAACCTGTTTCTTATGCTAATGAATCCTGGGGTCAGGACCTTTCCTAGCTGGTCTAAAGGTCAGGGTGGAGGAGCTGGGGGGACCCCAAGAAGAACTTTGGGAGGAAGGCAGTATGGTGCAGTGGTTACAGCACAGACTGCAGTGACAGACCTGGAATCGAACCCCAGCTCCAGGGTTCACCAGCTGTGTGTCCTCAGGTAAATAGCTTAACCTCTCTGAGCCTCAGGTTCCTCATCTGAGAAGTGGTGGAGGCCCTGGTCCGGGTGAGCTGGGGGTCAGCACGGGAAACGCTGTGCTCCGAGCCTGGCATGAGGGGAGCGCTCACTTCCGAGCAGCTTTATTCTCTTGGCGACAGTCGAGCTTTGGAGAAAGAAACAGGCCGGCCTGGGTCAAAATGCTGTCCCTGCCGCTTCCTGCCTCACTGAACCTCTCAGAGCCTCAGCTTCCTCCTCCGTGAAATGGGAAAGCACAGCCTCAGCCTTGGGATGAGATGGGGCCGGAACTGGCAATGGAGGGGGTGAATCGGACCCGCAAAGCGTTGCCCAGGTTCTGGGGACCTGTAGGGATGGGGAGCTCACCACCCCCCCGACTGGAGGGCGAGTTCCAGGGCTGATTGTGGAGGGCAAGGAGCCCCGCGCTGCCGCAGCTCCCGGCACCAGCCCTGCAGGGCAGCCCAGGGCCACCTCTGGACAGGTGCCCTCAGCCCTGCGGGAGCGGTTTCCATGGAACCTCCGGCCGCCATGGGACACAGGGAATCTGTGCGTTAGAGAATATAAAATAGCAAAATATTAAAAAAACAAAGATTCCATTTATCAACTTCTCTTTGAACCATCTAAAAAAAAAAAAATCTAAACCATAAACATGATTGCCCTTTAATTTCTGATTCCAGGGGTGGTCCAGCTCTTGAATGTGGCTCTCTGACAGAGCCAGGAAGAACAGTGACCTCAGCCCCTCAGCAGTCATTTTGGGGCAACACTGTGTGGTGAGGAGACACTTGCTCTGGGATCCCTATCCATCCATCTTGCTGTGTGACCTTGGGAAACCAAGCTCCTTCTCTGGGCCTTTAAAAGATCTGATCAGCAGACAACACGTAATTGTGTTGGGGGTGGTGATGGGAGGGGTATTGTGTAGGGAGGGATGGAAAAGACAAGGGGGAAAAAAGGCAGGAAGGAACCTCTTACACCTGGAAAGGTGAGGAAGGCTGCACCTCTGTGACCACGACCTTCCGCCAGACCTGGCTCCTGGGTTCTGACTGCCCCGGAGCCTTCGCCTTCCTCCAGGAGCCCTGCGGGTCATCCTCAACCCTCCCACTGCCTCCCTGAACCCTGCAACCAGCCCACCCCCAGTCGTTGTGGTCCAGACTCTCTCCAAGTCCACTGCCTCTTCTCACCTAGCACCTGCCACCTGGACCTTTCTGCAGCCTCCTCCCCGACTCCTGCACCTCTGTCTTCTCCTGACCACTGGCCGGAGAGAGTGGTTTCTCTGAGGAAATCTGCCCATGCTTCCCTCATACCCTTTAGGAGCTCCCCAGTGCTTTGAAGATAAACAGAACTGCTCCCCCACGGCCGACCTGGCCCAGCACCTCTCCTCCTGCCTCACCTGCTTCCTCTTTTCCCATCACACCTTCCCCCGGCCTCAGGGACCACCATTCAGGCCCTGAATGCACCACCACCCTCCCTCCCACCACAGGGCCTTTGCACGTGCTGTCCCCATGGCAGGGAGCCCACCTCCTCCTCATCTCCCCAGAGCTTCCGCTCCTCACCCCTCAGATCTCAGTGCAGGTGTCCCCTCCTCAGGGAAGCCCTCCTTCACCTTCCTGACAAAGTGGAGACCTGGGAAGCTCGTCCTCAGCACACTGGTCACAGGGCAGCTTGCCAGGTGTTTGGTGAACCTCTGTGCCCCCCACGGGCTGTGAGCTCCGGGCCAGGGAGTGTCATCTGTGGGGTTCAAGGCTGGAGCCCCCAGAACAGCGCCTGGTCCCCAACCCGCCACACGCTTCAGGCTCCGCTGCCTGTGCCCTGCTGTCCCCTCTCCTCCCCTCCCCTGAAACTCAAGCCCCCTTCAAGGCTCAGCTCAAGGGTCACCTCCTCCAGGAGGCCCTCTCTGGTTCCCTTTGGTGCCCTCTCTGCTCGTCCCTCCTCCATCCCTGGAAAACCCAGCTTCTGTCCCCTGACAGGGATTGTTTCAGTGTCACCGCCAGACCCTGAGCCATTGGAAGTGACCGGACCCTGAGCCACTGGAGGTGACTGGACCCTGAGCCACTGGAGGTGACTGGACCCTGAGCCACTGGAGATGACTGGAGGTTTTCTTCTCTCCCTGATGCCTGGCACACAGCAGCTTGCAAAGTGGGCTGGACGGATGGCGGGTGGAGGAGGAAGAGAAGGAGGGAGGGAAGGAGGGATGCAGTACCAGCCCCCATTTATTCGGGGCCCACCGTGTGCCAGGCACCATGCTGACCACTCCAGCGTTGCTTCAGTAAATCCTCCCGCCACCTTGTCCGGTGCACTGACGTGCACCCATATTCCAGATGTGGACGTGAGGCTCAGGAGGTTGGGACACTCGCCCAAGGTCAGGCAGCAAGTAAACTGAGGCAGGAGAACCCTTCCTGCTGCCTCCATCCGATGCCTCTCACAGTCCTCCTGGGCTGAGCCCACACTTCACAGCCACATCCAGAGCGTCCTTGCTGATCCTGCCATCACTGGGGACCCATGACGGCTGCTTTGGCTGAAAGTCATGATCACAAACATCCAGGCTTAGTTCTAGGGCAACAAAGAAGGACTCACCAAGAGTGTCTGCAAGAGTGTGTCTAAGAGAGTCTCTTCACTCACAGGAGACACTCCTGGTCCCACTCGTGGCCCCCTGGCTGTCCCCAGCATCAGCAGAGACCCCTCTCAAGCCCACGTAGCTGCTGACAGTTCCCTCTCCTCGGCCCCAGGGTGATCTATGGATCACAGTGAGGCTCTTCTGTGTGTCTGATCAGGGGCCACATGGCCACTCAAATCCCTGAGATGCTAGGGAGGGGAGGCGAAATCTCAGAGAAAAGCAAAAGAAGGGAAACAGGAATGTGTCAGGGAGATTAATCTGCTGCTCAGACATGAAAGAAACATGTTCAATTATATTTTGTTTCGTTTCATTGGAATGTACACATCGTAGTTAGCTGCCTGCAAGTCTCTGATTACCCAGAGAGAAAGCACAATGAAAGGCAAGAGAATAAAAACACAGACAAGAACAAGAAGATCCTGAAACTGGAATGACTGAGAAAGAAGCAAGCCAGCCCGAGACGAAAGCAGCCGCTCGGCACCGAGGCCCTCCCAGCATCGACCCCGGGGCCCGGTGGCCACCCCACCCACCAGCCCCGCGTCCCCATCGCTGGCATCGCGCAAGTCAGGAGGCCCTGCTGCCCTCCCAGAGCTGCCCCCGCTTGCTGTGGGAGAAGCCCGGCACCTTCTGAGGTCACAGAAGTGGGGAAGGGGTGGAGAGAAGAGCAAGAGGGGATCGCACTGGTCCCAGCCCGGGGCGGGGGGAGACCACAGACAGAGCACCTGGGAGGTGTGCCCCCTCAGCAGGTCTGTTAGTAAATCTGGGCCAAAGGTACCTGATGAACAAGACAGCCCTCCTCCCTTCCAGAGCTTTCTCTCCCTAAAAGAAAGAGGGTCTTGGAGAAAGAAGGGTTCCTGGAGCCTCCAGTTTCCTGACCACTGATTCTACCTATGCTAGAATTTGGAAACCCATGGGAGGGTGCACCAGGCCGAGAAGCTGGGAAGAGACCACCCCCTTCCCCCATGCCTGCTCAGTGTGTGTGTGTGTGTGTGTGTGTGTGTGTGTGTGCGCGCCCGCGCACATCCGGTCATGGGCTGCCACACCGGCCTCCCCCTGACCAGTACCTTCAGCCCCATCTGGGCCAGGGTCCCTGCACATGAGCTACGCAGCTTGTGCTCCAAGCCAGAGGCCAGATGTTATCTTCTCTGCAAGAGTCACTGCCCAGCCCAGCCCAAGTTCAAATTCAGCAACTCCTTACTCTGTCACCTCAGACAAAGCTCAGCTTCTCTGACTCCGGCCTCCTCACTGCGACACGGGACCAACAGTCCTGCGTCAGAATGAAATGAGATGGGGCAGGCAGTGCCTGGCCAGAGGAAGCGCTCAGTGTATGTGTGTTGTTATGATTCCACACCTGCCCTCCATCCTTCAAAACAGCTCAGGCACACCTGCTGGCAGGGCTGCTGACTGCCCAGCTCTGGGGAGAGCCATCCATGTCATCGCACAGGGGTGAGTTGTGTAGTACACAGCCTGTGCAACAGGACATTGTGGCCCTCGATTCTGGGGAGCTTCTCCTGACTGGCCCGGCTTGGTCAGGGGCCACTCCCTCCTCTGTCGCATCCCCTCTCCTCCCCAGACTGTGAGCTCCGTGAAGACAGGGACCTTGTCTTACCCACCCTGGTGTCCCCGGGCCCAGCTCAGAACCTGGTCCCCCGTGGGGCAGACACCAGCAGCCATTTACTAATTTCAGGAATTGCCAGCAACCATTCCCACAACTAGTAAACAGCTGAGCAGGGATTTATGCCTGAATTTCAGCTCCAAGGTTCCTCACTGCGGTCCAGCGAGGTCAAGTAGCTGAGTAGTTAAACCTACTCTACGTTGACACTTGCAAAGCCAGACATCTGAAGGTAGCCAATTAGACAGGCCCAGGGTCCATATGTACAATCTCCATTTCTCATCGCCAAGTACGTGGCCCGGCGAGACCCTTGTCCCCTCCCCCTCTCCGGGTCAGGACGGGCCGAGATCTCTAGGAGACACAGTGAGGGTTTCTGCCTCAAACATACTGACTTCTTTGGAATTGCTCAAGGTGTGAAGGCTTATTTTTTAGGCCATATCGAAATGCTCTGATATCGCCCCAAACAGCACATCAGACGCTCCTGCTAGCCACCCAAGAGAGAAAAATGTCACAAACGTGGGGCACAAACAGGGGTGATGAGCTGCAGACCCCGACCAGCAGGGACGGGGAGCTCTGGGAGCGGGAGAGCCTCAGCCTTCTCCCCCACCCCCACCCCCTAAGGGTTGTGCGGGGCTCGGGGCTGGGCACCTGCTCACCTCGGGCATTTTGCTTTTGTCCGTCGCTGGCCCCTTATGACGCTGCCGGAGGCAAATGCCCCAGGAAGGGGGCATCAGGCTCAGGTGGCCTTTGGGGGCAGCTGGGGTGTCTGTGCTGGGTCCTGAGCTGTGCTCGAGGATGCAGGGATGCCGGATGCTTTCCTGTGGGGCGGGGGGGGGGGGGGGGGGGGGGGGGGGGCTTTCGGGGGGGGGGGGGGGGGGGGGGGGGAGGAAGACGTCAACCAGGTCGAGGGAGGGACCACCAAACTTGCCGCTGATTGTCTATCTGCTGTGTCCTAGGCCCTGTTCTAAGGACTTATTTGTATTAACTCACTAAATCCTCACAATTACCCCCGCGAGTGCGAGGTAGATACTACTATTCCCATCTTACAGATGAGGAAACTGAAGCACCTGATCATCATCCAGTAAATGGCAGGGCCAGGTTTCAGGCTGGAGGGTCTGGCCCCCTTCATGCCA
This sequence comes from Phoca vitulina, assembly GCF_004348235.1. Lineage (NCBI taxonomy): Eukaryota > Metazoa > Chordata > Mammalia > Carnivora > Phocidae > Phoca > Phoca vitulina. The sequence goes on from NW_022589705.1 coordinate 79,045,477, forward strand.
TGAGCAGGGAGAGGGAACAGTAGTTACAAAGGCTCAGAGGTGAGAGCGAGGGGATGGCGGACTCAGGACCTGGAATCAGCTCGGTCTGGCCTGGAGGGACAAGGTGGGGAGCTGGGAGCTGGCCCATGGAGGGCCAGGCACCAAGTTAGGGAATGTGGACCCCCAGAGTCACTGCCCTGGGCAGGAGGACAGGGACAAAGGTTTGCCTGCCCCATGCTGGGTGGGTGACTCTTCTGTGCATCTGACCCACCCCCGGGGGCTGTGTCATTGTCATCTCTGGGCCCCCAGACCCGGGCACAGGAGGGGCATGAAGCACATGCTGAACTGAACTGACTGAAGGTCATTTGTTTTCTCCCCTGTCATGCTCAGCCTTGGGCAGGCACCCCGGGGCTGAGACACAAGGCCCTGCCCTGGTTTCTGACTCATGGTGGGGCTCCTTCCCCCCCACCTTCAAATGTAGATGGGGGCTGTGACCTGCTCTGGCCAAGGAGATGTGAGAGGCTGTGTCTGTCACTTGGAGGGAACTTTAAGAGCCAAGCGCCCAGTGGGCTGAGGTGGTCAAAGAACCCTGTGTCAGCCCAGAGTGACACTGGTGAGCCCTGGCGACCCACCCTGAGCATGTCAGCGCCAAGAGAGAGACTTCCTCTTGTGTTGGGGACGCTGTGGCTGGAGCCCAGCCCAGACCTTCCAACTGATGTCACTGCTGGAACCATGTCCCCCTAGAAGGTGCACATGACTGTGAGGAGGGGGGAGACCGGCGCTCCCCAGCCTCCAGACCCCCTCCACCCATGGATGCCAGTCCCTGTGGGACAGGCCACTCAACACCTCCCCAGTCATAGGGGTGGGAGGGTCCTGCCAGCATCCGAGAGGCCAACTCCCTCAGTTCTGACTCACCCAGACCTGGGCCAGACTGGCATGTTCTGTTCCGATGTGTGGATCACCCGAGAGCCTCTGGGCTCCTTACTCCTCTCTGTTTCCTCATCGTTCAACAAAGAACCCTTCAGAAGATGGAGTCTGTGCCAGGCATGCACTGGGCACTGAGAATGCCCCAGGGAGCAGGACCCACACAGCCCCTGCCCTCCCAGAGCTCACAGACTCGTGTGGGTGACAGTTGGTACCAGTGAACACCCCACGGAAAAGAATTACAGATGGTGCTGAGGGGGACAAGGGAAAAAACCAGGGCTTGGGGAGAGGCTATCAGGGAAGGGAAACCAAGTCAGCAAGTAGGGTTAGAGGGTCACATTTGGGCTGAGACCCAAAGATAAGAGGGACCAGCCAAGTGAAGAAAGGATAGGAAAAGGCATTCCATGTGGTAAGAACTGCATATACAAATGTCCTGTGGCAGGAAGGGGCCTGGAGAGAAGTAGCAGAGAGCAGGGGAGAGGGGAGGGAGCCGGGGCAGGGAATAGACAGGAGCTGGACCACACAGGCCTTAGGGAGGAGTCTGCAGTTGATCTTGGGATCAAGGAGAAGCCTGAGAGTCCTCAGCTTCAGGAGTCAGGACGGGAGGGAAATGACCAATTCATATTCAGAAGAACATTCTCTGGGCCCAGGGCTTAGCACAGGGCCTGGCATACAGTGGTGCTCAATAAATGCTTGCTGACAATGACATCACATGAAAGAAGCAGAGAGACTCTCTTTCGGGCAATATTGACTGGCCCTGGTCAGTCTATGTGCTCTCTACCCCCGGTGAGGACTGTCCACTCGAGGACGGGGAGGAGCTGGTGTTTGGGAAGAATCTGCCACCTGCCTGGACCCCTGGGCTTCTCAGGTGACCTCAATGAGGGCCCCATGAGAGTGCACACAGATGGCCCCCGTGAGGTACTGAGGTTGTTTTTACAATGAAACAGGTCCAAAATGAAAACACTCCAACCCTGACGCCAGCACATGTGAATCCGGATTCGCATTAACAAGGGCATCAAGAAATATCTCAATGTGGAAATCAATGGACAGTCATGAAAAGAATTACTAGCTGAATAATGAGGAAGGACAAGTCAATATAACTAAGTAAATGAGGAGGAAAAAATCCACAACTCACCCGATTATAGGATAGGAGACACCGAGTTGATAAAACCATGACATTGAATTATGAGGAAACAGGCAACTTAACAAAAGAGGCAGAAATCAGCTGATGTGCTGGCAAACCATGCTGAGGGAACCTCAGAGCCTGTGGCCGGCCCTGAGCATTTTCTAGCCATGTAAGTGATTCCAGAAGCCCGGCCTGCATCCCAGAGTGAGCCCTGGGACTGGCCCCTCAGCCCAGCCCTGCCCTCGCTGTGCTCCCTGAGCTCAGCCTCCCCAACACATTCTCCGGACCACAGGCTGGTCTGTCCTGCCCACCTCTCCACCTCCTCCAAGAAGTCTGCCCTGCTTACTCCAGGCCCCAGTCACCCCAACTCTGACCTCAACCCATCTCCCCGCAAATATCAGGTGGTCTCGGCAAAATGTGAGATTAACAGTTTACAGAGCACATAGCAGATGTTAGATTCAAATTCTCTTTCCCGTAGAAGGTGACCTCATCTGGCATTTCTGAAGCTTTCTAAAGTTGGCAAAACCCCGCACCTCCTTCATCAATTCTCAGAGCCCCGAGCAGCAGGCAGGAGTGTGAGCTCCAGAGCCAGAATCCCGGTGTTCAAATCCTGCCTCCACCACTTCCTAGTTGGCCTTGAACAAGTTATTCCCCCTGTCTGAGCCTGTTTCCTCACCTGTAAACCAGGACTAACAATGATATCTCCCTTGCGGGATTATTGCAAAGCGTGTAGAACAGAGCCTGGCCTGTGAAAGTCCCTCAGCCGTGTCTGACACCTTATCAGCCCTCCTATTTTACAGGTGAGGAAGCCGAGGCACACAGAGGGGACATGACCTCCTATGTCCTCACAGCCAGTGGCTGGACCAGGATTCAGAGTGTTGTAACTTCTGCAGTGTTGTAACTTCTCCAGTGGCAGGGAAGGAGTAAGGGGGAGATGCTTTATCCACCAGCTTCATCAGCAGGGAGCCCCTCCTCCCACCCAAGCCCACACAGGGCCAGACCCAGCCGTATGGGCCACCCGGGAGAAGGGGGTCGGTAAGCACCCTGATGACTGACCACATGCCCCACACAGTACGAAGCATTGGCCATCACTCTATTCCCACTTCACAGTGGGGCAAACTGAGGCTCAGAGGGGCTAAGGCACACGCCCAGGCTCACACAGACAATGGCCATCGGAGTCAGCTCTCTACCTGGGATCCGTCGCCCTGGGACCCTTCCACACATCCCACCCCCACGTGGCATCTCATCTCATCCCACAGCCTCCTCTTTCACAGGCGAGGAAACTGAGGCCCAGGGTGTGCATGGAGCTGACCCAAGGTCCCACAGCCAGCAGGTGGAAGCAGCCCATGGAATTCTGATCCAGGGCTCCCTTTCCCAAACCCACAGAGAAGGTGGTTCCCTCCTCCCTTCCTTGTTCAGAGCCTGCGGGGGACCCAGGGCCCACCTGGGGGAGGGGGCTGCAGGACAGGGGCCGGCTGGGGGCTGTGGGGAGGGCAGGTCCCTGGAGATCACCCCTGAGTTCTGAAGTTGCCCAAATTTTGCAGTCCTCAATCCTTTGCAAAGCCAGAGGGCTTACGGTAGAGCCGGTTCTCAGAGAGCCCTGGAGGGGAGGCAGCAAGTGAAGCTCGCTTCCTGGGGTTTATGCCTGGGTTCCTCTTCTCTGACACGTGGAGAGTTGTGTGTCTGCATCCAGCCACATCTCTAAGTGGCCAGCAATAAACCCTGTGAAGACAGATTTATGATAAACTCATTATCGTTCCCTCCCCAGGGTCAGAGGTCACATCAATAACTTCCTGCCCACTTTCTCCTGCAGATCTGCCGCAAGGCTGCAAATGTGGTTTAGAAGCTGAAAATCCATCCTCCTTTCCCCATGGAAATCAATTGGAAACCCAGTTGCTAAATCCACCCTACATATAAAAGCTCTTAAACCACAGGACTTTTCTAGACCAGGATGGGCGCTACCTAAGGACATGCCCCCAAAAGACACCCTCCTTGAGTCAGACCAGGCTTCTATCCAGGGTCTGGGCGTGGAGGGGACAGCAGGGGGACACAGAGAGCAGATGACAGTGGGAAACCGGAGCTGGATGTCTCCCTCTCCTCCTACTCAGGGGCCCATTCCAGCTGCGAGTCTCTCTATCGAGGGGGAGAAAGAAGATCAGCTCAGAAAGGGCGGGGGTCTCCCCAGCTTCCACCAAGACCAGGCTGAGGGTGGGGACCATGCCTGAGCATCCTCTCCCTAAGCTGCTCTTGCTGTGTTTAGAGAAGAGAAGACGTCCACGTGGGGGTAGAGCATTGACAGTCCTGTGTCCCCAGAAATGAGGTGACAGTTCCTGTGAGTATTGCCACAGCTCTTGTCGCCTGCTGTTGTCTTGGGTTCTAGAATAGAAGAGAACAGGCCATGTGTGTTTGCTGAGTGAATCGACTGATGGCTTTGGGTGGGTCAGATCCAGATATGGCACCTGGAATTCAGGGGTAATCTCTGAGCAGCTTTGTGCGACAACAATATTGTCCATCACCAACCATGGCGATTTGAAAAACATTATACATGCTTTGATTTCTCTTCCCACGACTCTTTTGTGCACAATCGTGTATGATGGAAACCACATGATCTCCAGGGCTAGCTGCTAAAAGCAGCTGGAGGAGAAGTCCCACCACCCCTGAAGCTGCCACATTGTGAGAAAGCCCAAGCCGCAGGGAAAGGCTCCGGCCAACAATCACAGCTGAGTCCAGCCTCCAAACCCACCCCACCCCAGCTCAGCCCTCACATAAGTATGTGAACAATCCTCCAGATGCTGTCAACACCCAGCTGTTCAGGTCACCACCAGCCATTCCAACCTTCCCGGCTGAGGCCCCAGACATGGTGGAACGGGGCTTGAACCACCCCTGTGGCATCTCGTCCAAATTCCGGATTCATAAGCTCTGGTTGTTACTTCCGGCCACTAACTTCTGAGTGGTTTGTTATGCAGCTGTGGGTAATCAGACTACCAACCTGGGGCACCAAACACTATTCAAAGTGGTCTGCCTCTGAGCCTCCCCCTTGAAGTTCTCATGCAGTTGACTTTCTTCTCCCGGGAGAGCCCATCAACGCTGAGCACTTCAGCTAGGCTTTGCTGTGTAACAAAGCACCCCAAACCGTAAACACTTAAACCTTAAAAACAATGACAACGTATTATTTCTTACAATCCAGCGGTTGACTAGGTGGTTTCTTGGCTGGTTTCACCCGGACTTACTCCTGTGCTGCATCCCATCTGGCCTGGGAAGTACAGCCTGGCCTCACTCACTCGGCTAGTGGTCGGATGTCGGCCCGGGTGCCTGAGCTGCCCACACACCCACTCAGCTGCCAGCTTCCTTGTGTGGAGGTCTCAGGAGAGCATTCCAGGAGGCTGCAGAGCCCTGAAGCCAATTCTCGGGAGGCACACAACATCCTTCCTCTGCATTTGAGGGTGAAAGCCAGCCACAGCCCTGCACAGATTTAAGGTGAGGAGAGTCTATCTCTGTCTTTTTTTTTTTAATTTGTATATGCTATTTATTTTTTCTTTTTTTTCCTTTTTTTTAATTTTATTTTATTATCTTAGGTTAGTCACCATACATTACATCAATAGTTTTTGATGTAGTGTTCCATGATTCATTGTTTGTGCATAACACCCAGTGCTCCATGCAGTACGTGCCCTCTTTAATACCCATCACCAGGCTAACCCATCCCCCCATGCCCCTCCCCTCTAGAACCTTTGTTTCTCAGAGTCCATAGTCTCTCATGGTTCATCTCCCCCTCCGATTTCCGCCCCCTTCATTTTTCCCTTCCTACTATCTTCTCTCTTTTTTTTTAACATATAATGTATTATTTGTTTCAGAGGTACAGGTCTGTGATTCAACAGTCTTACACAATTCACAGTGCTCACCATAGCACATACTCTCCCCAATGTCTATCACCCAGCCACCCCATCCCTCCCACCCCCCACCACTCCAGCAACCCTCAGTTTGTTTCCTGAGATTAAGAATTCCTCGTATCAGTGAGATCATATGATACTTGTCTTTCTCTGATTGACTTATTTTGCTTAGCATAATACCCTCCAGTTCCATCCACATCGTTGCAAATGGCAAGGTTTCGGGTTTTTTGATGGCTGCATAATATTCCATTGTATATATATACCACCTCTTCTTTATCCATTCATCTGTTGATGGACATCTTGGCTCTATCCATAGTTTGGCTATTGTGGGAGGAGAGTCCATCTCTTGATGGGACAAATGACATAGTCACACAGCAAAGGCACACACACAATGGATGGGAGGACACGTGGCCATATTTTATCATCTCCCCCCACTGAGGAAGCCCTGCGCAGGCCAGTGGGAAGAGACTGTGTGTTCCATGTGGAGAGAGAGGTTCAAGGGTGAGTCTACAACCCCCAAGGGGCTTATTCAGTCGCAAGGGACACCGCTGTGTCCCCAAGAAGAAAGCAGGCACCTGCTCTCTGTCCATGGTGGCCACAGAGCTCCCTGGCGTCAGGGAGCAGGGCTCACACACCTCCCTCCCTAGAGTCAGGTCTACAATATTCCCAGCCCCATGGCCTTCTGCAATGGGTGTGGTTTTGTACCTGCACAAAGTGGGCCCTGGAGCACCTGGGGAGGTGTGGGTGGCAAGGAGGTTTGGCTGTCCAGCTGAGGGTGCCAAGTAGGGCTACATCATGGAGGTGGGTAGCGTCCAGTTTCCAGGGGTAACCCGGAAGGAAGATGGCAAGGGAGATAAAAACAGAAAGACGAGCTGAGGGATGGCGTGGGGCAGCAGCAGGTCAGGAAAGGGGATGCCTGCGGCTCACTAGAAGCTGGCCGGTGGGGTGAGGTAGCCCCCTCCTCCACAGCCCCCACCCCGGGAATTGACCACCATGTGGAATGAGGAGCTGAGTCAGTCTTACCTCTATCTTGAAGGTCTCTGAGCTGGGGGACCAGGATCGGCCCCGCTTGGGTCAGGGGCCAAACGTAGACTAACTCACAGTGGCCAGGGGAGGGCACCAGGTCAAGCAAGACCATGGAAGCCCCCGCCACACTATGTGGAAAGGGATGGGGGCAGGTGCCTTGAGGAGAGAGAAGTGGGAAAGCTGCAATCCCCCTGAGGAAAGAGGAGGAAACTGAGGCACAGAGCACAGGAGCTTACCCGACGACACAATAGAGGTCAAGCAGCAGAGCAGGGACTTGAACCCAGGTCCCTCTGGGCTCCAGAGTCTCTGCTCTAACCATGAGGCAGCAGAGCCTCAGGCTACAGACTTAGGAGGCCCTACGAAGGCTAGCGGGGTGGCAGGCCCCAGGGACCAGGCAAAGAGTCCTGAGTCCCAGGGCACGAGGGAAGGCTGACACTCTGCCCTCAGCGTCCCTCAGCCCCTCTCAGAGGGCTCGGCTTTGTGAGCATGCCCAGGGCTGATGGCTGAAGTGGGGTCACATCACGAAGCTTCCACACCTCACAACCAAAGCTGGCATCAGTAAATTACCCCAAATAACGGGGCTGTTTGCTCAGGAAATCGAGGAGGCAGTAAACAGTTGCCGAAGTAATTAAACACAAGCAATGGACATGCCAGGCTTCTCAACGCCACCAAGCCACTCCCACGGTAGCCTCCCCTCCGCCGGGGGAGGCGGAACCAGGGCGTTGTCTGTCTGTTGAACTGAGAAACTGAGAGTCAGAGAATCAAAGAAAATCCAGAGAGGACAGGGTAGGGGGAAGGGTGCCTTGGAAACCACTGACTATAAACCCCTAGATTTACAGATAGGGAAACTGAGGCCCAGAGAGGAAGAGAGACCCGCTCAAAGATACATGGCAGACTAGAGGCAGAGGTAAGTCTGGAATGCTCCCAGCACACCTAAGGTAGGGTCAAGGTCACGGTGATAGGGTGGAATCTGATGGGTGGTGAATAAGGAAGCTGAAGCTCAGAGAGGGTAGGTAACCAGCCCAAAGACTCACAGTAGGGTAAGTGGTGGAGCAGGGGGTGAACCTGGGTCTGTCCGACAGGTTTTAATTGTGCTCTGCAGCCTTCCTGTCCTTGGCTTCTAGATCAGGACTTAAAGGAGAGGGTTGGGAGAGGTCAGGGAGATCAGATTTCCAGGGGCAAGGGATGACGATCCAGGCTGAGGGAATGAGCAAAGGCATGGAAGTGGGACCCTGTTTGGTATATGTAGCAGCAGTCCTCAAGGTGGCAAGCAAAGTCCCACTCACCCTGCCTCGAAGAGTCAAGGGAATGCATTGGCTCTAGTAACTGAGAAGGCCAGAGAGGGCCAGAGCAAAGCCTGGATATCTCCCTCGGCTCCATCCAGATCCACTTTCACTTTCTTCCACTTTCCCAATCGTGTTTCCTACTGAGGCCCAGACTCATAAAATTGGCTTCAGGTGTGGCTTGATCCAGCAACTCAAACAATGTCACCAGAGACCCAGGTGCTCTTCATCTCCCTGCTCTGCCTTCTGTGACAGCAGTCTCATCTGTAGGTTGTGCATGGTAGCACCCCCTTCCCTCCCCCCATCCCCACCCCACCCATTCCCACCTCTGATACCCCACACTCTCCAAGTCTCACCTCCATGTGTCACACCACTTGAGGGGAAGAATCTCCTTGGGCAGCTGAATGGAAAAACCTGTTTGTCTCCCTGACGCCAGAGAAAACATCTCCACATCTCACTGATTCTGATTTGATTAGTTCCCAACCAAGCCAATAACTGTAGCCAATGGCTAAGTGACTCCAGCTAATCAGGGCCCACCCTGAGGCTGTGAGTGGGCCAATCCCACCCAAACCACATGGTTGAGGATGGAAAAGGGGTCGGCTCCACAGAGGGGAATCCGGGAGAGCCCCGAGGTGCTGAGGCGGAGGGGAGGTAGTCAGGAGGTTGCTGCAATGGTTCAGGGGCGCACTCATAGGCCTGGTGCAGGGCTGGAGGGGGCGAGAAAAAAGAAGTTTCAGGGAGACATGTATAGACATCCACTCCTGCATTCCAGGGCCCAGGTCAGCAACTGAATCACAGAGAAGGCATCCTCTGGCCCTGTACGATTCAGGACCTGGCTCCCTGGCCTTCCCAGACCGTGTTGATGGATAAACAGCAGCTGTGGGGAGTGCAAGCACAGAGCCAGGGCCCAGCAGCCACCCACACCACAAGTCATGGGGACCGGGCCACAGATGGAGCAAAATTAAGCACACAGATAGGCCTGAGACAGGGTAGGATCCTCTCCTGGGGAAAGACAGACAACCATGCAGGACAGGGGAAAGGCCGGGACACTGGAATCTCACGCACCTGGGCGCAAATCTCAACCCTGTTATTCACTCGGTGTGCAATCTTAGGCAAGCTACTGATCTCTCTGAGCCTTGGCTTTCTCATCTGTACAAAGAGGGGTTAAACTTGATTATAGGAACCCACCATTCAAGTCAAATTCTGGGCCACACAGGCTGTGGCTCCAAGACGGATCCCTGAGACCATAATGGCGAAGTTCCTCGCCTAGTTCACCAAGCACCCAACCGGACTTCATCTCCCCGACCCCGCGCCCAGCTTCCAAAGAGGAATCCCAACACGTAATTGTTCAGGTACTGGAGGCAACATGGGCCCCCTTAGGTATTTTGTTGAGCCTTACGCAGAGACTGACCAGAAAACCTGTGGAAAGTAGCGGGGATCAGCAGGTGGTGCTACGGGCAGCAGGAGAGGACGTCTCAGCAGCGCGGCCGAGACCTGCCAACCCAAGGCCCCTCCTTCACTCAAGTCGGCTTGTGCTGATTGGAGTCTCTGGCAGAGGGAGGCGGTCCCCGCCTGGGGGCGCTCCTGGGGGATTTGGACGCCCTGCCTCCCTGACCCGGCCACCCCACTACACTCTGCTTGAGAAAGCGCTTCCGGTCCCCTATGGGGCACCTGTGGAGACTAAACACCATAGGCAGCCCCTCCGGGTCACACTGCACCCAGGTATTCCTATCTTGGGTAGGGCCCCCTCAGGCACTGACCACAGCGCTGGAAAGGCACCACAGTATTGGCTTTATTAAATGAAAATGAATATTCAAGAGGGAAGCAAGTGTGGCCCCACAGGTGTGTCCCCCTAATATGAAAAGGTGGAACCACATCTTTAGGGGCCACTGTACCTCTCCTCAGTCAGCCACAGGGGCACCCTTCGGCCACCTGGAGATCCCAGTTCTGGTCCCAGGAAGTCCCTCGGGATGCTTGGGTTTGGTTTACTGACCGCTCAGCCAAACCATCAGTTGATGGTTCCACTGGGCAACTGTCCAGCCCTAACAACTCTGGAAGCCCGGACTGAAAGCCATCACCCTTGTCTTTGACACTACTCCTAAAGACCAGACCTATTATATTTGCACCACCGCTTGGGCTCTAGCTAATGGCCTAGGTATCTGGTCCAGTCCACAGGTGGTGGGTGACGGAGAGATGAGACACCCTTCTGCAGAGCCATGAGCTCTGCAAAGCAATTGCCACAGCCCAATGGGACATCTATAAACCCATGTGGATGCCATATTCACATGACACTGGATAGAACAAGGTGGCAGATCAGGCCTGGTCAGCCCAGGTGGCCAGCATCGCTGGTGGGATCAATTGCTGGATTGGGCACAGCAATCCTGCCACCACAACCCAATGGACTCCAAACATGTGTCTCCATCTGCATGCCAAGGAGTGACCATGGTACCTGTCAGTAGGCACCACTCTGTAGCTGCTTGCTCTTTGTGGGAAGGGGACTGGCTTGTTTAGTGCCTGTTACAATGTTTGCTCCATGCTCAAAAAGTGCCGAAATCTTAGCCGTGAGCTCCCCAGCTCTCCCATAATCCACTGCGGGCACAGCACCCCCCCCCCCCCCCGGGCCCATTACTGCGCCCTGTAGGGCTGGGGACAGGGCGATCAGTGCAGCTATGTTAATGGTCCTGCTGTCGGCTGTGTGGACTAAGTAACACATGGTCTTGCTCTGACCCACTAAGTCTCAAGTCTACTTGCAGCACCTATGGAGTGGTGGCAGGGTTACCCCTTGCCACCCTCTGTGAAGTTGGGAATCTTCTGGACAGGCCCCGGGGGCCGGAGAACGGACGAGGGAGCTCTCGAAACAGAAGAAGTCTGCAGGAACTGGCGTCTCAGAGCCTGCCAGGATTCTTCCTCCACCCATCTTTCATCGCTGCTTGTTTCTGCTCCGGTCCACACATTCAGTGGCTCTCACCAGACCCAGGCGTGACCCATAAGAACTGGGGAACTGGCCCAACCATCTACTTTCAGCTCCAGGACCCCAAAAAAGAGAGCTCTCCCTTGAGCTCCAGCGGAAAGTCCCAGAGAGGGCTCGGATTGGCCCATCTCTGAGCCAATCACTGGGGCCCAGAGTGCAATGCTCTGATTGGCCGAGCCTGGGTCACATGTCCATCCCTGCACAGGATGAGGTGAGGTAAGGAATTGAGAGTTCTCAGAATCACCTGGGGCTGATGGGAAGTTCTCACAAAGGGAGGGAGGGGCTTTTGCTGGGAGAGGAGAGGGGGGACAAAAAAGTTAACAGCCTACTCACCCAACACACACTCTCAAAGTCTGTTCCACCTAGTTAATTTGTACTCACCCTTTCAGACTCAGCCCCACCTCCCCCTCTGCCAGGAACCTCCCCTGACCACTTTCAGGCTCTGTCAGAAGCCCCTCTTGTGTGTCCCTGCAGCATCCCGCACCTACCACGATCACAGCCCTGAGCAGCTGGTACAAGTGTGTCTCCCCCACTGGACGTGACTCCTGGTGGAGGAGGGCAGGGCCCAAACACTCTGGCATGGAGGAGGTTTCAGAAAGTTGTTTGCTGAGCGATTTACACATCTCCTCCTGACCTTTCCTAGGACTCACTAGTAAGGTAGACTGAAATCCTTCAAATAACCAGTCAGTCCAAATGTCAGTACTCGGAGGAAGAGAGAGGGAGGCAAATAGTGTATGGAGCTGGCCCCAGAAGTGACCCACAGGGCTGTTGTGATCATTCTGCCCAAATGGCAACAGGCCCAGGAGCTCTGTGTCACAAGGAACTGTCCGAGAACTTGGCCACATACAGCAAACTATTGGATAAAAAGAAGGTCCCCTCCCATCTTGTCTCCTGCTGGCTGTTTGCACGAACAGCCACCTGGGACCCACAACCCACATCTTTCCCAGCCTCCTGGGCCCTCAGACAAGACCTGGCCTGCCAAACCCCTTAACCCAGCAATTCCACATACTGATGCTAGAGAAAAAAGTCCCATGTGCACGCAGTGAGGCACACATAAGTATGTTTGTTGCAATAAATTTTATAGAGAGAGAAAAAATGGAAACCATCTGAATATCTGGAGGGGAATGATTTAGGAAGGAAGGGAAAGAGGGAGGGAAGAGATCCAAGCAATTGAACATGACACGTGCCTTGTGAAAGAGGTAGCTCATCTTTTTGGAAAGATGTCAGTGATTTCAAATGATAAAAAGTGAGATACAAAACAGCATATATAGTATGATAGCTTTTATGCTTTTAAAAACATGCATAGCTCACCATACAATTATATGTGCAGAAATGCATATTAAAAGGGTCTGTGCAGATTACACACCACGCTGATAACATGCACTATGGGGAGGAGTTTGACAAATGGAGGTGATTATGAAGGAGGATAGAACAGAGGCACTTTCCCGTTATCTGAATTCTTGAATGTGAAATAATGAGAATGTCTGCATGCAGCCCTTGTGTAATTAAAAATCATTTTAAGTGAATGAGGGAAATGGCAGGATACACTCATTGCAACATTTTTATAATAGCAGAAAAGCCAAAAACAACCTAAATATTCATCTATAGGGAACTCACTGGATAAATGATGGTGCCTATGGCAACAGAACACCAGGCAGCCAGTGAAGGAATGGAGCAGGGCCATGTGGGAAGATATTCTTAAATGAAAAAGCAACTTGAATAAAGTGTGTATGGTATAATCCCATTTTTGTAAAGAAAGAATATGTAGAATACAGTTTTCCCCTGCTATCCAAAAGTAGAGCGTTACAATGAAGCCATCCCTAAGCCCAAATGGTGTAAATCGAAGAAGCAATTACTGTTCATTTATTATTTTGAGCATTCCCATACCCCAAAAATAACCTCTCTTAAGCTTTTCTGATACCTTAGGACACATCTCACTGACAGGTGCCCAAAATAAATGAAGATAAAGCACAGATGCTCCCAGACACAGTTCAAAGCTATGGCAGCTTGATGCTGAGATGCTGAGTGTAGCTCCAGGGGAAGGAGTTTGGCAGGACCACTCTCTCTGCTCAGGGTGCACGCTGCTCACTGCAAAATAAATGCTAAATGCTAATTTCACTTTTCACCTTTTCTCATAAAAGTGAAAATCCTCTTGGATTTCTTTTGGTCATCGAATACAGGTGTGAATGTAAGTCTTTTGTAAAAGCAAAGTGATGTAATAGAAAGTATACTTATATTGAAGTGTAACTGAAATGCAAACAACTGAACATATTTAAAGTGTAAAATTGCATAAGTTTTGATATACATACACACCCACGAAACCATCACCACAATCAAGATAATGAGCATATCCATCACCTCCAATAGTTTCCTCATGCCCCTTGGTAATCCATCCCTCCTGGTCCCCAGCCCAAGCAAACATTGGTTTGCTTTCTGTCCCTATAGATTAGTTCACATTTCCTAGAATTTACCATAAATGAATTCACACAATATGTGCGCTTTTTTGTCTACTCCTTCCACTCAACGTAATTATTTGGTGATTTACCATGTTGATAAATGTATCAAGAGTTCATGCCCTTTTATTGCTGAGTAGTGTAACCTTGTCTGATTTATACAAATCTTTTGCTAGATTTATCCCTATGTATTTTGTATTTTTATGCCATTATAAATAAGATATTTTAATTTAAATTTTCTGTTTGTTCATTGCTATTGAAATAATCTTTTTTAATTTTTTACTATGATGAGTTACATTTATATTGTATAATGGATGTAGGATTACTCGAGTTATCTATTTCTTCTTGAGTGAGTTTTGGTCTTCTGTGTCCTTCTTGAGTGAGTTTTGGTCTTCTGTGCCCATTCCATCTAACAACTCTGTGTGCATAGTTATTCATAGTATTCCCTTATTATAATGTCTGGAGCCTCCATACTCCCAATATGCGTGATTTGTGTTTTCTCTCCCTCTCTATCTCACTCCCTCACTCTCTCGCTGTCTCTCTCTCTCTCTCTCTCTTTCTTTCTCATTGGCTTAACTAGAAATTCACCATTTTGTTTATCTTTCCAAGAATCAGCTTTTGGTTTCATTGATTCTCTCTGTTAATTACCTATTTTCAATTTCATTGATTTATGCTTCAATTGTTATTTCCTTCCTTCTGCTTGCTTTAGTTTAATTTGTTCTTCTTTCTCTAATTTCTGAAGGTTATTTTTAGAGCTTTCTTCTTTTCTGATATAGATAGATAAATAGATAGATAGATAGATAGATGATAGATTTTTTTATTGCTATAAATTTATCTCCTAAGTGCTGCTTTAGCTTCATCCCACACATTTCTCTATGTTCTTTTTTCATTCTCATTTAGTTAAAAATAATTTTTAATTTTCCTTAAGATTTCCCCCTTTTGATCTATGGGTTATTTAAGTGGTGCTTAATTTCCAGATATTTGGGGATTTTCTAGAAATCTTTCTGTTACTGATTTCTAGTTTAATTCCATTGAAACCAGAGAACATACTTTGTATAAGGTCTGGTTTGTTTGTTTGTTTGTTTTTAATTTGTAAAGATCTGTTTTATGGCCCCAGATATGGTATATATGGTATATCTTGGTGAATATTCCATGTGTACTTGAGAACATATATTCTGCTCTTGTTGGGTGAACTGTTCCATAAATGTCAATTCAATTAAGTTAGTTAATAGCATTGTTCAAGTCTTCTATATCTTTACTGATCTGTGTCAATCGTGGATCAGTTTCAGTGGGTTGGGTTTTCTCCTCATTATGGAACCTATTTTCCTGCTTGTCTGCATGCCAGGTAATTTTTGATTGGGTGCCAGACATCACGAGTTGTATCTTCCTGGGTGCTGGACATTTATGTATTCCTCTACATAGTTTTCTGCTTTGTTCTGGGATGCAGCTAAGTTACTTTGTAGTTTGATCCTTTCAGGTCTTGCTTAAGCGTTGTTAGGCAGGCTCAGGGGAATGTTCAGTCTGGGGATAATTATTCCCCATCCTACTTAGTGTCATGTAAGCCATGAGGCTTTCTAATCTGGGAATAGCAATAACAGATACTATTCTCAGCCCTTGGGGAGGGTGTGGCACTGTTATCTGGAGGACATTTGCCCCAAGCCACAGGCAGATTCTTCACATATTTGTCTTGATTACAACTCAGTTGAAGACTCAAGAGGATAGATCTTTGACTCTCTTCTCTCGAGCTCTGTCCTGTGAATCCTAGCCACATTGGTCTCCCCAGACTTCCAACTCCACCTTCCTAACTCAGGGAGTCCACTGAACTCTGTCTGGGTTCCCCTGCCCTGCACTACACACAGCTGAAAATTTTCCCAACTGTAAACTAGTGCAATCATAGGGCTCACCTCATTTGTCTCCCATCTCTCAGACATCACTGTCCTTCATTGCCTGATGTCCAGCATTTTGTAAACTGTTGTTTTATATATCTTGCCCATCTTTTGGTTCTTTTAGGTCTTTAGACTTTCACTTTTAGTCTTTATACACTTTTATACTGTGTGAATGTTTACAATATGCCTGTGTTGTTTTCTAAATTAAAAAAAGACATACTAATTAAAATTAAGATGAGGTAAAGGAATAACCCCAGCCCAGCAGTTGCCTGTGATGTGTCCCTTCTTCTGGGTTCTATATCCCTATCTCACCGTGAAGTGGGGATCCTAGGGCCAATGTGCCAGATATTGTTGGCTTTGACTTCTGCTGAATGCTCCTGCCCATCTCCACTCTCATCTCAAGAAAATTGCTTTCAATTCTCCAACAATAATTGTGGAAAAGTGGGCATGAAATGAGCCAGGTCCTTAGAGCATAGCAAGACAGGCTAAGATGTTCCTTCCCTGGCAAGACCTAGGATTTGGGTGACAAGTGTTCTCTTACTGCTCACACACGCCTTGTGATTTAACATTGTTTTGAAATTTCTCCAACTGCGCAGTGGGCGGGGCTCCAGTCACATGAAATTGTGCAGATAAAAACTTAAGCAAAAGGCACTGAGACCTTGGCTCCCTGACATTTTGCCACTGGTTCTGCCAGAGCCCAGCTGGCACACTAAATCGCTGGAGTCGGTAATGAGATGCTGCAGGGACTGAAGTCAAAGGGAGAATAGGGAGAAAAATTGGGAGTCTAGCAAAGTGGGCTCCTCTTCAAGATTTGCATGGTTCTGTTGCTGTTGCTTTGGGCAGAAGGGGCATCAGCTAAGTTCAGGGAGGCTCCATAGTTGTGACGAGGAGACCCCCCCCAGGCGACTGGTGGCAGGACAGGGTGGTGGCTCCACAGAAATGCAGACTGCTGCCCTGTCGACCTTTGGCCTGCAGGACACAGGTCACTTTTAGTTTTTGCTTCCTGTATTTTGAAACTCTGTCATAAGGTGCATAAAAGCTTAGGACTCTATGTCTCCTTGATGCATTGACCACTCTAGGGCTTATAGTATACGGATTTAGCTTACTGCAGTCTACTTTCAAGTGAGCTCACACTACTTCATGTACAGCGAGAGGACCCTATGATAATACACTTTCTCGTCTTTCACTGGCATCTCTGCTGTTTTTTCCACCACACTTCAAATTTATATATGTCATCAAGCCCACAATACATTGTCATTACTTTTGCTTAAGAAGCAGTCGATCATCTTCTTTAATCACTATTTAGTTAGTATTCATCGAATCTTTTGGTTTATAAGTACTGAGGGATCTATAAATTATACGTGAGCTAAATTCTGGATTTCTGTGCTCAGACTCCCAAACACAGCTCAAGTCCTGGTATCATATGTATTAGTAACTGACTGTTTCTATATTATTTTGAGCCATCTTTTTTTTAATTGAAGTAAAGCTGACACAAGTTTACATCGGTTTTAGGTGTACAACATGGCGATTTGACTTCGACAAGTCTATATGTGATGCTGAGCTCACAACAAGCGTAGCTACCGTATATCACCTAGAGCACTATTACAATACCATCGGCATATTCCCTATGCTGGACCTTTCTTCCCCATGTAGAACCGGTCGATTATCTTTTAAAGAGATTTAAATAATAAGAAGAGAGTCTGTAATGATTTCCCCATGTAGTAACCATCCCCAGTGATCGCCATTGTTTGTGTAGATCCCTATTTCCAGGTGGTGTTATTTTCCTTCTGCCCAAGGGACTCCCTTTAACACTTCTCATAATGTGGGTTGCCAGTGATACATTTTTCCAAAACCTGGTCTTCGAGGGCTGTTGTACCCAGAAGCCCAGCACCACAATTTCCCAACGATGGTACCCTGCAAAACTTCAAGGTGAACCAACATTGCCTATCACCCTGGATGGAGGGAGTGGGGGAGACAGCTGGATGGTAACACTATAGGGCCACTAAAGCTCAGCCACACAAGTTCCTCTTTGTGATTAATGTTGATGGGGGTCCCCTAGAGCTGATGCTCTGGGAGACAGATGGGGAGAGCAGGGGGCACTGCATGTTGAGCACCTACTATGTACCATAAACTGCGTTACGCATACCTCGTCGGGTCTGAAGAGGATGAAATGAGCCCAGCACCTGGTACGTGTTATCCCTCAGGAAAGGTAGCTATTATGATCATTTTCCTCGATGGTTTTAACAACCTCGGGGCACACATTCTGATCCCTGAGTTACAGCTGAGTAAGCCAGGCTTCGACAAGTGAATCCGTGGAGGAATGGGGATTCAAACCCAAATCTGTGTGATTCCACAGCCAGGGATCTACATCACCTGCTCTGTCCCGGCCCCCCATGGCCAGGAACTGGGATGAGCCGGGCAGGACTGACCTCCTGGCAATTGAGCCCATGGCCAGAGGAAGCACAAAAAAGAATGTCCAGGAAATCGGGCTGCATTGAGCCAGACTCAGCTCAGGAATCAGTCCAAAGTGTCTGAGCAGGGGTGCAGCAGGGGCAGGGGGCAGGAGGGAGCACCCAGAGATGGGTCTGGGGCGGTTTGCACAAAAACTCACTGCACTCCACCTATCCAGATTTGTACCCAGGACACGAAGAGCCCAGCAGCACATTTGATCTTTTTCTTTTAACAAATCAGTATGTTTTTGCTGCAGCCGAGCAGCGTGGAAAGTACAATGTGTACAGGCATCAGAGATAAGAAAACAAAACTCCAATTCCAGAGGTTTTATTGGTCTCACTCACGGCCGCCCGCTGCCACCACCCACCCCCCCAGTGGTCACCCCGGGGACTGGCTGCATGCCCTTAAAGCCCTGTGCTTCCAAAGCCAAACCAAACAAAGAACATCTGTTTTCTCTCTTTTTTCTTTTTTTCCCCTCTCTTTCTCTCCTGTTTTCTTTCCCTTATCCTCCCTTGCTACTTGTCCTCTCCCAGGCCAGGGAAAGGCGTCTCAGAATGCTGTGGCCTTCCTTTGCCCAGGACCTAATTCCTTTATCACAGAGCTCAGAGATGCAGGGCCGCAAGAAGACTAGGAAGGCGTTAGTGATTAACATTTCCCTGCTCTCTGCAATACAGGAATGGTTCCAGGGTGTGGATTTCTTTTTAAGGAGCTTCAGCATGGGAGATGCTGGGAGGCCAGCCCATGGATTGGCTGATACCCCATCAAGCAAAGCAAGAATTCAGAGGAAGGGAGGATCGCCGAGCTGAGAGACCAGAGGGTGAGCTTTGTACCAGGGTTAGGGAGACCCCAGGACAGGGGCTGGAGCTAGCCTGGCCCCCCAGTACCAGGACAACTGGATGTTGGGGGGGGCATCTGGATCAATTCTGCCAAGTTTGCAAGATTATTCGAATCTTAAACCTCCCCTAATTTTTTTTCCCTGCCACCTCCCGTCACACTGAGTTAAAAAGGTCTCCTCCAACCCAGACATGATGAGAGAGGATCCCGTGGCCCAAGTGGAGGGTACTTTGGGAAGAATCAGTAAATGAGGCCAGAACAGGCAGACCCAGGGAGAAGCTGCTATAGTCCTCAGGGGAGTAATGTGGTCCAGAGGAGAGAAGGAGACAGATCTGGTCAGAAGGCAGCAGATGGGCAGTGGGGTTTGGTGGCGTTTCTCACTAAGTTCTTGGTGGAATGGAATGAAGTCACCCCACCCAGCCAGCAGGGCCACATCTAAACCTGGACTGGGTTCGGAAGATGCTGTGTCTGCGGCAGAAGTCGCAGCCCCCGCGATGGCCCAGGACATGGAGAGCAGACACGGGCAGCAGAGATGTCATTTCACATTTCTCCCTTCTCTGCCTGCACTTGCCAGCCCGGGCCACTTTCCCGCCCCCACGCATGGCTGGTCTGGCTCCTGAGGCTGGCCCAAAGTCCAGGGCTGGGCCCCTCAGCCCCTCCCTTGCTGGTGGCCTCATCTCTGGGACTCAGTTTCCTCCTCCACCGAGTGGGTTAATGCCCCCTCCCTCCCCCCTTGGTGGGGCTGCAGTGGGATCGTGCAGGCAAGGAAGCTAGGGGTGGCCCGGCACCTCTGTGTCCGTGCCCGTCCCTTCTGTGCCCTTAGGTGACATTGGGCTTTACCGAACTGAGGGGATTATAGGATCCAGCGCAAAGTAGAACATTAGTTAATGGGTTTGAATTCTTGCTTTGACATTTAATACCTGCAGAACCTTCAGCTAGGATATAGTCATTCACTCCCTGGACTCAAGTGAAAAAATCACAGGGAAACAGACCCAGATTCAGCAAAGGAGCCGGGCACTGAAGAACAGAAACACTTTCGAAAACACCCATCATGGGAGACAGGTGTCCAGGCACCTGGGCAGTCACGCAGGGCCCTGCACACTTGC
This sequence comes from Phoca vitulina, assembly GCF_004348235.1. NCBI lineage: Eukaryota > Metazoa > Chordata > Mammalia > Carnivora > Phocidae > Phoca > Phoca vitulina. The sequence continues at coordinate 79,065,403 of NW_022589705.1, forward strand.
TTTAATCCTCTGTGATCACCATCTTGAAATTCCTAATAATTGTATCTTTAACTTGTGTTTTGTAAGTGGAATCCAAGGGGACAGCGGAGCATGTGCATGAGAGCAGAGAGCATTGGTGCAGTGCGTTTTTCTCCGCCCCCCTCGGACAGGGCGTCCGTGGTGCCCCGTGGGCTCAGAACCCCCCTGACCAGCCAGGTGTGTGAGTTCAGCAAGACTCAAAGTGAGTTCGAGGCCAGAGTGTCACGTCTACAGCCAAGTAAGTGGGGGTACTGACAGCCCCGAAAGGCCAGGCTCCTTCCCATCTGAACCAGGACGTTCTGCAGGTGCAGAAAGGAGTCAGTGATAGTCTAAAAAACATACACGATCAAGGAAACTTACCAGATCCTTTCTTACCTGGGTCACTTCCCGGTATTAGCCAACCACTCATCCTGGAAATGGTGCCGGAGGAAAGGAAAAAATGAAACAACTTGTGGTTCCCCTCCTTTCAGTCCCTCCTGGCTCACCAGTGAGTGGATGAGGAGAGTGTTGGGAGCGTGGACATGTGGCAGGAAGCGAAATAAAGGCTGTGAAGCTGGTTTTGTGTGGCTCTTACTCTTCCTGCAAGAATGAATACATCCACGTGCATGCGCTATGAAAAGCAAATTGTGCAAGTCCCGTGACTCCGTGTGCGAATTAGATGCTCTTATATTTGCATTTAAAACTGGCATTGCACAATATAAAGATGAACGGTAAAGTTCATGCTAATAATTTTAAATTCTAATTTTTCTTTACTTAGAGCCACATTAAATAGGAAATAAAATACACCACAGAAGATGAGGGAGAGACTGCGGCAGAAAGGAAAAGGCTTTATATTTTTGTGTTTAATGGCACTTTTTTTTTTCCCCCAGCGCTTTGAACAAGAGCCCCACATACTTATTCTTCACCTAGCCCACAACTTCTGCAGGCAGCCCCGCTGGGAGAAGCCAGGCGCCTACACACTTCCCCTGGGCAGAGAGGCTGGGTTTCTGTTAGGTAACTTCTAGCCCACAGGAGGCGCTCATCAGACACACAGGTCAGGTCGGGAGATGGGAGGCCTGAGGAAGTTCCCCACTCAGGTGCTCTGAAGGTGGGGACAGCGGGTGGCGGGAGCCCTGCAGAGGCGAGGTGGGAAAGAAGCGAGGCGGGAGGCGGGGAGAGGCGGGTGTCACGGGGTCCGGCGCTTTCATGTCATACCGCAGCAATCCTGGGAGATGAGGATTGTCGTCCCCTTCCACAGATGAGGACACCAAGGCTCCGAGTGGTCGGGAGACGTCCAAGCCCCACAGCCAGTGAGGGGGCAGAGCGGGGCACAGAGCATCTCTCTGAGAGGTGACGGAGGCCGGCCCTGTGCCCCCCACGGGGACAGAGACACCGTCGCGGCCCCCCAGGCCCCCAGTCCCATGGGGACCAGGAGATGACCATCCAGTGGGACCTGATGGGGCAGCACAGTCCCAGCGAGTCCGAGGAGGGCCCCCACCCAGTTTGCCTGCACTGGGGCCTGGGGGCGAGCAGCAGATAAACCTGCCCTGAGAAGGAGGGAGAGAATCAGGAGGAGGAGGGAGAGGAGGGGGAGGGGAAGGAGGAGGAGGAGGGACAAGGAGGAAGAGGAGGGCGGGGGGCGCTGGAGAGAATGATCATTACCAAGTTCCCAGTGGCCAGAGAGGTGAGGCTTGTTCAGGGAACTTCGGCCAGGCTGCTCCAGCTGGGGGACAGTCACCCATGGAGGGGAGGATGTTGGAAGGAAGGAGGCCATGGCCCCTCAGGGAGGAGGCTAAGAACTGAGACTCTGGAGCCAAAGCCGGGCCCTGGAGCTCCCTGGCTGGGAGGCACTAGGCAGGTCACTGAGCCTCTTGGGGCTGTTCCTTCATTGAGTGGGGACATGATGAGAGCCCACCTCCTGCGAGAGCGGTCTGAGGGTCTGAGACCAGTGCCGGGAAGCAGGAGGGCCCGCTGAGCCCGAGCCTTCCCGGCTGCCTGGCCCCACGCACTGCTGGATGCCATGCTTGCCCTGCAGAGAACAGACCCCAGCAGCCTCATGTGTGAGAGACAGTGATCTGGGCTCGCAGAAGGTGACGAAGCCCCTCCCCACTCCCTCCTCACCCCATCTGGACTGAGGTAACAAGACAGAGAATTTAGGGGTGACTTCCTTCTCCTTCTGCTACTGAGCAGCTTTCATTCCTTCCCCCAGGGAAGAAGTGCCTTAAATTCATTGTCACACTGACTGACCCCCAGACCCATGTCCCCCCTCCCTAGGCTGCCCCTTCCCCTTCCTCTCTTACCCCCCAAGGCAAAGGCAGTGCCTGGAGTCCCCGAGCAAGACCTGCTGTGTGTCCCTGGGGAGGCCACTTGCCCTCTCCGGGCCTCAGTTTCCCCATCGGTGAAGTGAGGAGCTTGGACAGGGAAGAGGGCCACCCTCAATGAGCCCTACTGTGTGCGGGGCCCTGACCTCCCACCCTCCCGGAGCCCAGTGCACCAGGATTACTCATGCTCCCTCATGAGTCCTGAAGCACAGACCCCTGCCCCGCTCCTCCCCTGCCCCCACGCAACATCAGGGGTCGCCAGGCAGGACAGCTGTCCTCCACGTCACAGGCATCACTGCTCTAGGACCTGCTGTGGCTCCCGCTGATGGCTGCCTTGAGCCATCATGACTCCCTACTTGGCAGCTTTATCACCCACCACCTCTCCCATCCCTGCCCTCCAGAAAGCTCCAGACAAAGCGGGTCTTCACGGGGCTCCCAGCACCCTCACCCACCCCTACCCTGCCAGGGCTTTGCTCTAGCTGTATCCCCTCCTCCCTCTGAGGAACTCCTATGCATCCTTCAAAGCCCAGAATTCATCTCCTTGTTGAAGACTTTTCCAGACAGAACTAATCGCTCCCTCAGCTCCACCCCAGACAGCTAGTAGAGAACCTGCTCTGAGCCTCGAACACGTGCCAGGCTCTGTCCTCACCCGTTACCTGGGCCACCTCACTTTATCCTCACCACCACCCTGTGAGGTAGAGATCATTGTCATCTCTGCTGTACAGATGAGGAAACAGGTTCAGAGAGGTGGTGCTACTTGCCTGAGGCCACACAGCCAAGAAACAGGGGAGCCCCTATCTCTCCACTTCTGTGATGATCCATATCCCCAGTTGTCTCCCCAAGTGGATGGTGAGCAACTCAAACAGGAATCTCTCCTAAGTCTTCCTTGTATCCCCAGAACCTAAAATAGCAGGGCAGGGTAGCAACAATGAAGGTGTGTTCGATGAAGGCATCTGTCGGTGGATTCCCACCTCCCAGCCTTCGCCCCCCACCTGGATTCCCACCTCCCAGCCTTTGCCCCCCACCTGGATTCCCACCTCCCAGCCTTTGCCCCCCACCTGGAGTCCCACCTCCCAGCCTTCGCCCCCCACCTGGAGTCCCACCTCCCAGCCTTCACCCCCCACCTGGATTCCCACCTCCCAGCTGGCCTCCCCCCGGATGTCCTTCCACTTCGTCTGCAATCTCCACAACCTTCTTCAGGGAGGCCTTGGGCTTCCCCAAAATGCCCTTGTGCCTCTTTCCCCAGCTGCTTATTTGCACCAGATGAGGTGGACATTCCCAGGGGCCCAGGACCTGCCTCTCTCAGACCCTCCTCCAAGGGCCTATCCTCTGCTTCACAGGAAATGCTCATGGCTCAGCTGAATTGAACTCAGATTCAGTCTCATTTGGGCCAGTGACAAATCCCACCACCAATGTCCGGAGTCCCAGCTCCCCGGAGGCACAGATCCCCGTGTCCCTCCTGCACGGGGCCAGGGAAAGAGCAGGGACTTGGGTCAGCCAGGCCTGGGCTCAAATCCCCTCCTGCCACCAACGAGCTGAGTGACCATGGACAAGGCAGTTCATCCCTCAGGGCCCCAAACTCCCCTCCAGAAAAGTGGGAGCAGCAGTGCCCACCCGGGGGACAGAGTAAGGGCTGATGGGTCCAGCATGGGCACAGCCCTGCACAAAGTAGGCGCTCAGTAAATGTGAGCCCGCCTCCCCCGTAAAGGCGGGCAAACTGTAAGCTGCACCAATTCAGAGCTGCTGAGTGAGTCCTTTATCCTGCAGCCTCCGAACCCCAGCCCAACCCCTCCCTCCAAACCCCCAGCCCCACCCCTCCCTCTAAACTCCTGGCCCCACCCCTCCCTCTGAGGCCCCAGCCAGGCCTCCAGCCCACCCTTGCCCTCCTGCTCCCAGTGTAATGTGTGTGGTTTCTGTGGGGTTGTTCCATTATTACACATAATAAATCTTTCAGGATATTTAAATTCCAATCATTTTTTTCCTAATTCACCTACACCCAAAGAGAAATGGCTGCATTTGGCAAAGGTCGCACATAAAACACACAATATGGGACAGGAAGAGGAGGCGAGGTCCTGATTACGGAGCAGGTACCATTCATTAGAGGAAATCACGGCGCTCTCCTTTCCAGAAGCACCTGCTCACCGGGGGCTGTGGAGCAGAGTGGCGGCTCGGGGCAGGACTGCTTCTCACGGCCTGGGAGTTCTGTTCCCGGAGCCCCTGCCTCAGTGGGCCCCTGAGCCCTCCATGTCAGCCCTGCAAGGGCATCCCCGTCCCAGCAGCGCAGACCTGGGCCACTGAGAGGTGAGGGTCCCCCCCAATCGGCCCCCCCTTCAGTAAGAGGAGGTGGGGATTTGAACTTGGTCTGCTGGCTCCCCAGCTCCTGACCCCACTCTCCTGCTCCCCAGGAATGTGGGGGGATCACAACAGGAAAGGTGAGCAGAGAAATCAGCCCAATCCAGGTGGACGCCCACCGGGCTCTGGGTTCAACCTTGGTACCAGAGGCCTGAAACACAGGCCAAAACAACAAAAAACAAAACAAAAACCCATTGATTAATTAGTGCCACCAACCAGATGTTTACCGCAGGATGCCCTGGGAGCGCAGGAACAGGGAAGGGGTTCTGAAATGATCCCCATTATTGCCCCCGGGGGCAGCAGGGCCCACTAGCCTGAGCCCAGCCTGAGCCCAGCCCCAACGCCCTCTTCTGCCTGCTCTCCGGCCAGAAGGAGGGACTCAAGAGGACAGACGCGAGTCCATGTTTATCTGTCCCCTCTGCACCTCTCTGCCTTCACCTGTGTCCCGAGTTCTGACACCCCAGAACCAGGGCCCTGAGGGGCAGGATGGACGGCGGCCTCTGTTCTCTGCCAAGGCCCCAGAGGCCGCACCTTCTCCCAGCCCAGAGCTCGTGGAGCTCAGACAGGCTCTCCAGGAGTGACAGGACTTCCCGGGGCGGAGCGAGGGCAGGAGGCCTGCCCGGCTCACAGCAGCTCCTGAGGGGCAGCGGGCGCCCCTCGGGATGGGCCGCTCCGACCTGCCGCACAGGCTTCAGCCACCAGTGCCTGGCCCCTGAGTGAGCAGGGTGGAGGCAGGCGGGTCCGGGGCCTGGGGGACAGCTCCAGGAGCCACTTCACCACTTGCGGGAGCATGTGGGGCCCAGAGAGGTTGAGTATTTGCCCCAAGTCACACAGCTCATGGGGGCAGAACTGAGATCCCAGCCCAGACACTTGGCCGCCACCTTGTGCCTCCGCTGCTTTCTCAGATCTGCCGTGGGTGGGCGCCTCGGCCCAGGCTCCTCAGGAGACTTGGCCTCCTTGAGTCCCCAGCGGACGTGTGACTTAATCAAATCCAGCTCTTTATGTCAGAATCAAACCTTTCCAGATCCTTCTAAATTGCTCCAATGTTCCAGTGCTGGGTTTCATCACCAATTCATTCCATGTGGTTAGGGCTGGGTGTTGGCTGGGAGTGGATCCTATGTTTTCTGATGATTGTTTCTAACATGTTTTCGTTGGTCCAACTTTCCTGCCCCTGCCTGAGGCTGACAGCCACCCTCTGTCCCCAGGCCAAGGTGGCGTGTCTTCTCAGGAGGCCACCTCTGCCTGCCACGGCTCCCAGCACTCTCGCTCCACCTTCCTAGACGGTGGTATCCAAGGCCCCATGGCCCCCAGACCACGCCTGCAGCTTCACCCCCACATCTCGACACCCCGAGAACGCTAGGTGCTATTCCCCAAACCCTCCTGACATGCTCAAGGCTCCCAGGCTTTGCACAGGCTGAGCCCTTCCCCAGGAATGCCTTTCCACATGTTCTGCTTCTGGAGAAATCCTGCTCATCACCCACGGCCAAGGCACAGATGGAGGGAGGGAGGGAGCTAACATATTTTCCCTCCTGCCACGTGCCCAGGGCCATGCCGAGGCACGACGACTCTCAGTGAGTCCCACTGCAGCCCGGCGCCAATCGCAGCGTGGGCTTGATTAGCCCATTTTACAGATGGGGAACATTGAGATACTTATTCCAGGTCACCCAGTGGTCAGCGGCAGGGCTGGGATAACTCAGACCAAGTTGGACAACCCACAGACCAGCCCTGTCCCCCTGCCCCTGGCTCTGGGCACCGTCCCCAGCCCTGAGCAGGGACACAGCTCCCCCCGCCCCCATCACGGGGCGTTACTAAGTATCTCCATTCTCCTTCCTCTCAGTTGTTCTCATGCTCTTTCTCTCTCTGCCTTGGTGAACTGAGGTGGGTTGAGTGTCCCCATGGCCGGGTGTCTGTCTCTGCCCTGGAGGAAGACACCCCTCAGCCCGAGGCCCAATCTGGTCCCCGTGTTTGACTGGGACAAACAGCTTGTGCCATGATGTCAGGTTCACTAGTTTTCATATTTAGCTCTTCATGGGGGCAGGATGGCAGGGAAGTGGAGGGGGGAGGTGGGAAGTGGGCAGAGGGATGGGTGGGTCACCTGGGGTACATTTAGGTTCAGTATCAGCAGATGTGCCCAACAGCAGGGCAGTTTCCCCTGTCAGGTGGTGAGCTCCCCGTCCCTATGAGAGTTCAAGTTATTACAGGGCAGTGAGGAGAGAGCTCCCTGGATAAGGAAGCGGAGAGTAAAACCAGCGTCGCTCTCTGTGCTGAGATTCTGATCCCAGGATGTCTGTTTCTGCTCCATGTTTCTCTGGACCGATTCTGTGATTCCGAGGACCCCATAGGCGGTGGGTGGGTTCCAGGTGTCCTCCAGAGATTCCTCAGTTCTCAGGTTGTCAGGCCTGTCAGTCCACGAATGCTTCCGTGATTCTAGAATTCTAGGATTCTGTGAAAGGGACCAGATGCTCACATTCTGTGATTCAAAGGTTTTCTGGAAGCATCTCTGAGTCTATGAAAGCCGCTCTAATTCCCAGATCCTGTGCGTCACAGGTGCCACAAAAGGACGGGCAGATCTGAAGATCCAGGAAGCTTCCATGACCTTGGCCCACACGAGTCAGCGTCTGCAGAGGGAGGACACGGGGCCGCTGACCCGCGAGCTCCTCTTGGCGCTCGATGTGGGTCCCCAGAAGCCCCTGAGCCCGCATGCCCCATCTCCTCACCAGGCTCACCGCCCCCCAGGTCCCCGCATGCCGAGTGGGTGAGATGGATCCTGAAGCCCCTGGGGCCAACCCCTCAGCAGACGTGCTCCCTGATGAACATTGCTGTTCTGGGGTCGTTTTCCTCCTGTGCTAATTATGAGGTGCGTGATGGGGACGCAGCCTTTGCTAAGTGGAATTTTCTGGTGTGTCTCCCTCAGTACAAGCCACCTGGGGAGGGGAAGGTAGGAGCCTGCTTGCATTTCAGTTCTGTTTGTTGTTCCTGATGCACACGCCCTGCTCCATCACGGAGTCTCTCCCAGATTCACTGTTAATCTGGGGTGCTCTCGGTGGGCTCTGAGCGACGGCTGTCCTGCGGGTTCAGCTGGGTTTCTCTTGAAAGGAACTGGATCCAGGGAGGGGAGAAGTGGAGACTAGGCTGGCAGGGCTGGAATTCTGGAGGAGGCTGGATTCGCACTCAGTCCTCCAGGATGGCCCAGGGGCTGCTCCCCACCCACCAGACCTCCGCAGGAAGGCTGGCGTCCCCGGGCACCTGCGGCAGAGGGAACCCGGAGCTCAGCGCCTGGCAGAGTTGGCCATGGGGACAGGGACCAGCGACTCCCCTCCCTGGGTCCCAGGAGCCTCCCTGGAAATATCCCGAGCTGGTGGGGAGCCCCTATAGCCCTGAGACACTGACCTTGTGGGGGCTATTCTCCATCTGGACACTCCCCATCCACCCACCCCCCTTTATCTGTTGGACTCCTCCTGGCCCTGCAGGTCCCTGCTCAGATGCCCCTGCTTCCAGGCAGGCTTCCCTACTCTTACCAGGGACACCCACAGCAGCCTGTGCTCCCCCTCCATAGATGTCTTCACACTTTATAGTGATGTGTGCTCAACACCAGTTTCTCTGCTCAACTAAATCACCATGAAGCTAAGACCTTGGCTGTTTTGTTCAGCACTGTCTGCACCATGGCACTTGACATATAATAGGTGCTCAACTGCCAATTACCAGATGGAAGGATGAATAGATAAATGGATGATGGATGAATAATGGATGGATCGATGGATGGATGGATGATGGATGGGTGGATGATGGATGGATAAATGGATGGATCGATGGATGGATGGATGATGGATGGATGGATGGATAGATGATGGGTGGATGATGAATGGATGGATGGATGGATGGATGGATGGATGGATGGGTGGATGGATGGGTGGGTGGATGGATGAGCATGTCAGGTACAACACATTTAACACTCAGAACTGATTCAAATGCTTCCCCATATTTTACCAAATTGTCCCTGCCTGACCAGTAGATCTTCACCCCATGGGAAGACAACTTTTCTCATGGGATGAAGCCCTACTGTTCTGGGGACTTGACCTGCCTTTTCTTGTTGCTTCCCACAGCCACACCCCTGTGAGGTGAGTCTCTATTATCAGCCTACAGTCAGGGACATGGCAGCTCCAGGAAGCTGTGTCGCCCCCTAGCCAGTGGCCCAGCTGGACACACACCCAGGCCTGCCTGGCCCGGAGCTGGGAAGCATGAGGAGGGCGCCCCTGGTGGGGCTGCGGGCGTGGGGCTGCGCTGAGGATTGGGTGACAAGCTCTCTTCCCCCATGAAAGCCATTGGTCCCCACACCCAGAATGAGCCCCTGGTGAATAGGGACACTGATGCTAACAATAGTAAAAGCACCCGCCGCCACCAGAGCGGGACTCTGACCCCGTGCCAGGCTGGGGCCAGCCCTCCACCTTTCTCACCCCACCTCACCCTCTCCCCAGGCCCCCGCGCGCCGCTGCTGCCCAGCCCACGTGACAGAGGAGCCAAGGGAGGCTCGCGGGGGAGCAGTGGCCTGCCCAAGGTCCCTTAGCCACAGGCAGAGCAAGGCCGGCCCCCCACGGATCTCACACGGAGCTCACGGGCCTCTTCAGCACCCCCCAACTCGAGTGGTTTCTCTGGGCCTGTTGGGTTCTTCCCAGCTCCGCCTCCTACCATGTGGACTCAAGTTCCCTTCAGATTGACTCGAACTAGGCTCCATTTTCAATGTGCCTCACCCTGAGCCATAAAATCCATGAAATCAAGGGGTTCATGCATTAATTGCTTGTGGGGTTTTTTTTTCTGATACTCATTAAAATAAACACATGACTGGTGGAATATAAAATATAGTTTCTCTGTGCGCCACCCGCAGTCACCTCCGACTCACCGGGAGCCGGTCCCCCTCCCTGGGAGGCGCCAGGCCTGCCTCCAGAGAGGCTGGGAGGAGCAGGGAGGGGGTGGCATCTGGGCGGGTGGACATGGCCTGGCCTCTCCCAGCCCAGCCCAGCACAGGGGCGGTTCTCTTTCTCCTGGGGAGGCCGCACCCCGCCTGCCGCCCCAGCCTGAGCCTTGGCAAAGGAAACACCAGGGCAGCCGGAGGGGGCCTGGCTGACCACGGGCCCCTTGAGGGGAGGCCCCGTGGGAAAGGCTGCGATGGGCCCAATGGTCCCCTGAGAATGGGGTGCATATGGGGGTGCTCACCACCTGCCCCTCCTCTCTTACAAAGGAAGCCCCAGGCACCCAAAAGCAGAATTCCCAGCTCTGCACCACCCCAGGGAGAGGAGCCAGGAGGTGCCTTCTGTTCATGTGCAAAGGGTCCTGCCAAAAATGAAGACAGGAAACTGCAAAGGAAAATCTGGCAACAACAAAAAAAAGGGAACAGAACCTTCCAGAAAGGCAGTCACATCCCCAGCCAGACAAGGCAACTGTGATGGGTTGAGGAACAGACAGAAAAGCCTCCAGGCTGGAGTGGGGGCTGCATGGGTGGGGGGAGAGCGCTGAGGTGGGCTGTCTGCTCTGGGCCCACACAAGAGGAAGTCCAAATGCAGCACCAGCAGACAGAGAAGCACGGGGGCCTATGTGGGGCAGACGGGTCTGGGTTCAAGTCCCAGCTCCTCCTCTTACCCCTGCAATCCCCTCCCTCCTCCCTGAGCCTCATTTTTCCCCATCTGTAAAATGGGAGAGACTAGAACCTATGTCCCCAAGGTCTGGAGGGGGTGCTATTATGAAGGATAACAGTGCTTAGCACATGGGAAGCACTCAATATGGGTCAGCGATCACAATTTGGGGGGTATTGAATATTATTTACTATCGGTTCGGCGATGGTCTGTGGGGAGCAAAGGGGCGGGTATGGTATGTGTGGTCCCGGATATTATTAATTCATTTACTCACCAAGCGTGTTTACTGAGTACCTGTTTTAGGCCAGACACCACTAGATACTGGGCCTGGATACCGAGCAGAGCTGGGAAGCAGAGTTGAGTTCAAACTGGGAAATAATTCACCGGCAGTCACACTCTCCCAGGGGACACCTCAGGGCTGATGCTGACACTGGAGTTTCAGGGACGTTCACACCGCTGAAGGGCCCACTGTGTGCCGAGCACAGGCCGAGGTGCGTCCCGCTGCAGCCTGTCACCGAGCCTTCAGTCGGAGCCTGGGAGCAGGAGGTTGCCCCCACCCACAGACAGACGGGGAGGCTTGGAGAAGGGGAGGGGCTTGCCCAGCATCTCCTGTGCTGGGCGCTGGAGCAGGGCTCGCACCCAGGCCTGGGCAGAAGCAGGGTGGCCTCTCGGAACCCCGGGTCTCCTTGAAATGCAGGTTCCAAGCCCCCACCCATTTGAAGACTTAGGATCCCTGCACCAGGGTCTGGGAGTCCCAGGGGGTTGGGGGCGGGGAGCAGAGCCCACACTAGGGAGCCCCCGGAGAGGGAGCAGCTAGAGGACTGCCAGGGTCTTCTCCAAGCTTGACCTTCGCAGAGCCTGAAATCCCACGCCTGCATGGAGCCAGGGGCCAGGGCAGCACCGTGGCCCGGCCACACGGGGCCTCCGGGACAACTGGCGCCCTCCCGAGTGCCACCCCCCCCACTGTTCTCCCACCCCGGTCCGGGGTGCTGGCACATCCTCCCAGCCACCTGCTCCGGCCCACCCTCAAATGCTCTCTACACCGTGCCCCTGCAGACCCCATGCTCCCGGTTACCGCCACCGAGTAGGGCAACCACTCTCACTTTACAGGGGGGACAGACAGAAGGAGCCACTTCAGGCCCTGCGAACCTGAGGGGGCAATGGGGGGGACACGTTCTGACCCGTGGGGAGGTTTGCCATGAGGGAGGGGGTGCTGTCTCCTCCTTGAAGCCCTGGTGGGAGACCTGCGGCTGAGGGGGCACCTGGGCCCAAACCCCGGCACAGGTGCGGTTTCCGTCCGGAGCCCCGACCACCCCTCACCCCCGCCCGGTGTCTCATTCCAGTCTGCCCCAGGTGGGAATTGTTCTCCCCACGTCCTAGGTGAGCAAACTGAGACCAGAGGGGCAGTCACTTGCCCCAAGTCACACAGCATGTCGGCGACGGCCCGGGCCTCCAGCTCTTTGGATTGTGGACTCCATGTTCTCTTCGTGGCACCTGTTTGGGGGCCCCTCAGACACCTCTGCTTGGGTGTTTCATATCCCCCTTCTTCCACCATGCTGTAGCTCTTTTTGGCTCAGAAGCACTTATATCCTGATCTGGGGACAAAGGACTCAGCCATTTGTAAATAAGAACAAGAGAGGAAGGGGACAGGACAATTCCCCTCGGGTGCTCTGCTCCGCCCCCAGCCCCCTCCCCACAGTCAGCTCCAGGCTATGCCCTTGATCAGCACAGCCTCTGAACATAGCGAGGCCGGGACAAGCAGATAGGGCCACAGACAGGCCAGAGTCAGGGATGCAGAGGGTGACCCATCTAGAGAAGGGAAGATGGCCTTTCCTGGGGAGATCGCAGACCCATGGTTTGCCCCATGAGAGGTCACTGCCTCCCTGGGAGGCTTTTGGAGGAGGGGCTAAAGGGGCCAAGTGACAGGGACAAAACCAGCTCTGTGACCAGGTCTGAGCGTTACTCCTGGTACCAGAACTGGACGCCCCTGGTCCCTGGACCACAGAGCCCCCGGTCCCAGACCTCTCCACACCAGCCCCACACCTGCCATTCCAGGCCCACACTCTTCGAAAAACACCACCCCAAAGCCTAAGGCAGCCTTCACACTCATCCTGTCCTGTCTCTTGGGGACCATTTCACAGGTAGGGAAACTGAGGCCCAGAATTTGCTATGACTTGGCAATGAAGAGGGAGGGAAAACAGCAGGAAATTTGGAGATAACAAACCTGCCTTCCAATGCCAGCTCCAACTCAAATGCCTTGGCAAATCCTGCACGTCTCTGAGTCACCATTTAACACACCTGCAAATCTTCCCTGCTCCCGTATGTAGCCCAGTGCCCTGCACACATCTGTAAGAGTTAGTTCCCCTCTGTCTTTACAATGGGTTTGGGTAATACGATCACTGTGAAGTTTAAGTTAGAAAATCCACGTAGAGCCGCTAGCCCATAGCAGGGGCCCAAGAAACAGTAGCTCAATAGAGGATCAAGCCTGCTGCCCTGACCCAAATCCCCAGATAGTACGTCCGGTGAGCAGAGCGGCTGGGCTCTGGGGATGGAGGCTCCCAGCCACCCTGCAGCTCCAAAGAGGAGGGAGGCATGTCCTCCTGTCCCAGCCGCCCCCTCCCCACACCTGTCTTTCCTCACATCAGTTGCATTTGCATCTGGAACAGATGGGTGTTGGGATCCCCCCGCCGCCCCCGATGTTTCACAGAGCTTTGGGCCAGGACATAACCATGCAATTAAAAGAGGAGACATGCGAAAGCAGCCTCTAGCAGGACTTAACCACCTTCCCTCCCTTGTAAATCCATCAATGAACTGTAGTTGCAAAGATAGACCCTTTACTGAAATCTGGTCACCAATGCACTGTGCAGCAAAGAGCTTCTTGGGACCTAAAGAAAGAAAGAAGAGCATATTTGTTAGCTTCATGCTTTATCCAGATAAAAATCAAGAAAACAAAAATATTGGTTAGAAAGCAACTTGCCTCTGGGCAGGCCTCCAGTCCCTGCGGGTCCTGCAGAAATCACTCCATCCCCAGATGGAAGAGGGGACAGAACTTCAGGCCTGGCCAATCAGAGTGGTGCATGCCCCGTCCACAGTGATTGGTTCAGAAATGAGCATATGAAGCCAATCCAAGCTTATGAGGCTGAATTCTGGGATTTCTGTGAACTTGGAGACAATATGGTGTGAGCATGGTCTCCACTGTGGAACCATCTCAAGGAGAGGGCCTGCCAGAATGTGAGGCCATCCTGGCAGAAACCGGGGCAAAGGATGGAGACAGATCTAATGACATCATTTATTTAACTAGTAGGTGCTCATTCCCCCCCATCATCCTGATGTCCATATGCATGTATATATTTCATGAGGGATAACTATAAGCTGTTTAAGATCAATTTTGGAACATAAATTTTAAAACTACAAAAAAAAATAGATTGATTCAGACTACAATCGAAGGTGACCTTGAATTAGAAAGAGAGATCGTGTTATTAAACCAAAATTATAGTGATCATTTATCAAAGGCAAAGTATATACTCCATGTGCCAGGCATTAATGCCTTTTTTTCCCATGCATTACCTTTTTTTTTTTTTAAAGATTTTATTTATTTATTTGACAGAGAGAGACACAGCGACAGCAGGAACACAAGCAGGGGGAGTGGGAGAGGGAGAAGCAGGCTTCCCACCGAGCAGGGAGCCCGATGCGGGGCTCGATCCCAGGACCCTGGGATCATGACCTGAGCCGAAGGCAGATGCTTAACGACTGAGCCACTCAGGCGCCCCCCCATGCATTACCTTAAGCCTCAGAGCCATCCCGAGGAGGTGGGGTCTGTTGCTCCTCCACGTTGTTCAGTTGAAGAAACTTGTGTTACTTTCAACCAGCCACTCCTCTGCCCTGAACCAAAAACCAGACAGCACACAAAAAGAAAACTCTAGACCAATATCCCTTATTTCTTTCTCCTGCCTTCCTGTCTATTATTGAATATTTTTAGACTTCAGTTTTTATTGATCTGTATTGTTTTGGAGTGGATCTCTGTATAGTTCCTTTCCTGTTTGCTCTGGGTGTTGCGTTGTATCTACATAACTTATCCCCTCTACTGACCTCATCACTTTACCACTTTGAGTGGAATGGAGAAAGCTTACCTTTCTTTACTCTCCCCCATTTATAATATAAATGTTTTAACTATCTCTTCTACATACGTTTAGAACCACACCAGAGTTACAGTGTTTGTTTCAACCATAAAACACAATTTAGAAAACTTAAGGGGGGAAAAAAAGTCTAGTGTATTTACTCATATTTTTGCTTATGTTCTTTCTTCTTCCTGATGTTTTGAGAATCCTCCTTTTTTTTTTTTCCAGAGAGAGAGCTTGAGCAGAGAGAAAGAGAGATAATCTCAAGCAGATTGAGAGAGATAATCTCAAGCAGACTCCTTGCTGAGTTTGGAGCCTCACTCCGGAGTCTCAAAACCCTGAGATCATGACCTGAGCCGAAATCAAGAGTGAGACCCTTAACCGACTGAGCCACCCAGGTACCCCTCAAGAATTCTCCTTTTATGTTTCCTTTCCATTTAGAGAATTTTTTAGCCATTCTTTTAGGGCAGATCTTCTGACAACAAGTTATCTTAGTTTTCCTTCATTTGAAAATGTCTTGGTTTCCTCTTCATTCAGGAAGGATATTTTCACCGAATATAGGATTCTTTTCTTTCAGCATGTAAATATTGTGTGCCACTTTCTTGTAGCCTCTGTGATTTCTGATGAGAAATAACCTGTCATCCTAATATTTAACCCTATAGATAAGGTGTCAGTTCTCTCTCACTCTCTCCAAATTTCCTGCTTTTAAGATATTTTCTTTGTTTTTTAATTTTTAGAAGTTTGATGATGATGTCTTAGTGTGTATTTCTTTGGATTTTCCGATTTCAGATTCACTCAGCTTCTTGAATCCATAGGTTTCTTTCTTTTGCCAAATTTGGGGAGTTTTCAGCCATTGTTTCTTTGAGTTTTTCAGATCCTCCCTTCCCTTCTCCTTCTGGGATTCTGATGACACAAATATTAGATTTTTAGTTATAGTCCCATAAGTCCCTGAGGCTTTGTTCTTTTTTTTTTTTCCTCCAAATTTTGTCTTTGCTGTTTCAGATTGGGTAATTTCTGTTGTTCCATCTTCGAGTAGGTTGGCTTCTTTCTCTGTCTCCCCTGTTTAGCTATTAAACTCATCGACTGACTTTTTTATTTTGATTATTGCTATTTATGGCACAGGATATAGTCTATCTTGGAGAATGTTCCATGGGCACTTGAAAATAAATGTGTGTTTTGGATGAAGTGTTCTGTAGCTGTCAGTTAGATCCTCTTGATTTGTTCTGTTCTTCTATGTCTTTGCTGATTTTCGATTCTGAGAGTGGGGTCTTAATGTTTCCCAGCTATCATCTTGGATTTGTCTATTTCTCCTTTCAACTTTATCAGTTTTGCTTCATGTATTTTGAGGTTCTATTATTTGGTACATACATATTTAAAATTGTTATGTCTTCTTAGTGGATTGACCCTTTAATTATTATGTAATATCCCTCTTTCTTTCTAGTAATGTCCTTTTCTCTGAAGACTACTGTATCTGATATTACCATGGTCCATCATGCTTTTTAATTATCTTTTCCATTCTTTTAATTTCACCCTATCTACATTGTTGTATTTCAAGTGAGTTACTTGTGTACAACACATTGTTGGGTCATGTGTTCTTTTGGTTTTTTGCTTGTTCAGTTTTGTTTTGTTTTGTTTTTGATCTACTCTGCCAATCTCTGTCTTTTCATTGATGTATTTAAACAATTTACATCTAATTATTGATATGTTAGGGCTTATATCTGACATTTTTATTTTGTTTGTTTTGCTTCTCATTCCTCTGTTCTCTCTTCTTACATTCCTATGGGTTACCTAAACATATTTTCTGGATTCCATATTGATTTGTTTATAGTGTCTCTGAATATATCACTTTGTATAGTTTTTTTAATTTTGCTTTGAGTATTATAATATACATACATAATTTATTGCACTCTACTGATATTGACATTTACCACTCAAATTAAATATAGATACCTTACTTCCATTTAGATCCCTCCACACTTTAGGCTAGTCTTAAATACTTCCTTTGCATGCACTGGATGCCACATTCGATGGTTTTCAATTTTTCTTTCCACCATCAAATATGAGTTTCTAAACTCATAAGAAAAAAGATTTCTATTCTGTGTACCCCTACCCATTCTGATAGTGTTCATTCTTTTCTGAAGCTCCAAGCCTTCTGTTATCATTTCCTTTCTGTTTAGACTACTTATTTTAGCCATTCTCTAAGGATACATTTGCTGGCAAAAACTTAAAAAAAAAAAAAAACCACTTTATTTTCCCCTTAATTCTCAAAGAATATTTTTACCAGATATAGAATTCATGGTTGACAGTTCTTTTTCCTCAGTACTTGGAAACTGTTGTGCCACTTAATTGGAGCCTCCACAATTTCAAAAGAGTCATCCACTGACATTCAGACTGATGTACCTTATAAGTAACATGAAGTTTCTTTCCGGCTACTTCCAAGATTTTTCATTGTCTTTAGTTTTTGAGCATTTAATTATGATGTGACCTGGCATCTGCTTCACATCAGTTTCTTTGGGTTTATCCTATTTGGGGTTTGCTCGGCTTCTGAATCTGTAGGTATATGTCTTTTACTAAGTTTAGGCATTTTTAGCTATTGTTTCTTCAAATACATTTTCAGTCCCACTCTCTCTCCTCTCCTCCTGAGACTCCAATGATATCATTGTTAGTTCTTTTGCTATTGTCCCATGGGTCTCTGAAATTCTGTTCATTTTTTTCAGTCTGTTTTCTCTCTCTTGTTCAGACTGAGTAAATTCTATTGAACTACACTTGAGTTCATGGATTCTGTCATCTACCATGTCCACTCTACTGTTGAGTCATCCTCTGAGTTTTCTTTTCTTTCTTTTTTTGGTTACTTTATATTTTAGTAGTATAATTTCCATGTGGTTATTTTTTATAACTTCTATTTTTTGCTGACACTTTTTTTTCATTTGTTTCCAGAGAATTTATAATTGCTTATGGAATCATTTTTATGATGGCTGCTTTAAAATACTTGTCAGATCATTCCAACCCTTGATTCATCTCAGTGTTGCCACTTATTATCTCTCCCATGCAGGTTGTGATTTCCCTGGTTCTTGGTATGATGAGTGATTCTTCTTTTATTGTATCCTGAACGTTTTATAAGACTCTGAAGTCTATTTAATCTTTTTTTTTCTTCTTTTTTTTTCCTAGCAGTTGTAGCAAGAGGCCAGGTGGGTGTGTGTGCTCAGCTCCCCCCTGGCATGCCTGCAAAAATAGGGCACCAGCTCTACTGCCTTGTTTCTTCTGAATGGGGATATTAGGCTCAGCTTCCCACTGTGCTCCACTGACACAGGGCTGGAGGAAGCTGAGGGCTGACTCACACCACATTGTGGCTGGAGGGTAGAAGCAGAGCTGAGCTTCCCCCTCTGGGCCCTGTTGACACTGAGGGAGAGATAGAGGAAAGCAGAGTGCCAACTCACCCTGCTTCTCACCACTTCATTCTGCCTCACCAATGGCAGGTTAGGGTAGAGACACAGTTTCTCTCTAGGGCCTGCAAATACCAGTTGGATGTTGGATGGAAACATCAAATACGAATAGCCCCACCTTCTATCACCAAGAAAGTCTCATTGATGTCAGGTGGGAGTGGAGGCTTAGCTCATACCTACACCCATCTGACTCTTGCTACAACTATCCTGGCAGGAGAACCAGAACATCAATGCCTGCTTACACATGGTGAGGGTGGAGTGGAATGGAACATTAGCTCCCTGAAAATGTAGGGCAAGGGGAGTAGGAGGAGAAAAGGTTTTCTGTTGCTTTTTGGCTGGAGTAAGGCAGATTTTGACAAAAAGTTTTTCTGTTATTAGGCCACCCTTTTCCTTGTCTTTTAGCTACAGTGACGGGTTTTTCTTGGAGCTGTTTTTGTCTGTATCTGTTAGTGGTTCTGGGTTGGAGGCTTTAGCAGGACTCTGCCAGGATATAGGGAAGGCAATAAGAAAACCTAGGGAATTCACTGCCACATCGTTCCTCAGCTTCTGAGGTCCCTATGCGGTGTATCTTCTTTCTGTCTTTTGGGGTCTTCCTGTGCTTGGTGTTGCATTATGTTCAGGGATTTTTAGCTCTAAATGGAAAGACCTGGGAGGACTGAGGATACTCTCACTTGGAGAAAACAGAAGTCCCATCCTTTAGATTTTTAAATGTTACTCTTAGATAGAAACAGAGAAACCCTCCCTAACCCATAATAGGTCAGCCCCCCAAACTCATTACATATTTCCATGGCAACCTATGTGCTTCCTGTATGGCACCATCAGATGCATTTGTATATTTGTGTGTATGTGTGTGTGTGTGTCTGTGTGAGAGAGAGAGAAAGACAGAATCCTCAACTATTATCAGTTCCAATCCTTTTACCTTATCAATAGAGTCACAAGTGTCTGAGGACAGGGACAGGTCCTGTTCACTGCTATGTCCTCCATAAATAGCACAGAGACTGAAAAGGAAGTGATGCGGAGCACTAAGAACACAGGGATTGGGGCACAGGGACTCCTTTAGATAGAAGTTCAGGAAAGGCCACTCTGAGGTGGTGACATTTAAGCTGAGACCAGAAAGACACAACAACAGAGCCAGGCAGGTGAAGCTGTGAGCCTCCCTGGCATAGGGAACATCAAGTGCCACAGCCCTATTGTGGGTATGGGTTTGATGAATTTCTGGAGCATCAAGGAGGCCATTGACTGTGGAGGGAAGCAAGGAAATAGATCACTTAGGTCTTCGTAGGCCAGTGGAGGAGGGTGAGGAGAAGACATTAAAGCATTCAGTGGACAGATAAGGGTACAATCTGAATTGGGTCTTAGGGAGGTCTCCTCTATCTACTATGATCTGCAGGGACTGCAATAGGTGCCCAGTGCAGAGACTATTGAAACACTGGATGAGAGGTGGCATTGTGTGAGGGGTAGAGGGCTGAGTTAGGTTAAGGGAGGAAGTTAAGGGGTGGCTGGATTTGGGAATGAATGACTCTATCTGCAGAAGGGTGTAGGGGTAAAAATGGGACAGGGTGTATAAAGCATCAGAAAATAGTTTCTAGCCCTCTCTGCTCAGAGCTTTCACCCCTCCCAAGGCCTCTGCAGAGAGCAGGCAGCTCCAGGTCTAAAGGGAATGCTGTCAGCTGGCTCCTACAGAAGCAGATGGTGTTCCTGAACCTTCTACCTGTGACTTGTTGTGGCAGGTTCCACTTGGAGCCCAAGTGCACTGTAATACTGGGGCTGTCTGTGGAAGTATCTCCCCTAGAGTCTCACCTGCTAAGTCCGGCCCACTTCACCTCAGCCCCTGCCAACCAGATACCTGGCATGTCCTCCAGGGCCTGTAATGAGATCTGGCTGCAATGTACAAGGGAGCCCATGGCTTTTGAAGCTTGCTCCAACTCTGGAATCTCCAGTGAGAATCAGGGAGGCAAAGAGTTTTACACCAGAACCCTAGTTACCATCCTCCCCACCCCCTGTAACTTATAGATGGGGAAACTGAGGCTTACTAGGGCAAAAATCCTGAGGCTTAGTTAAGGAGAGTACTTGGGGGCCAGGAAATCTTAGATTCACATTTTAACTGTACCACCTCATTGCTGAGATCTTGGGCAAAGGACTTTGCTTTGCTCTTGGTTTCTTCATCTGTAAAATATGGACAATACTAACAGCCAGCACTTTACACCTTGCCAGGCATTGTTTTAAGCCCTTTAAATATATTTAGTATCTAAATCCCCAGAGGCAGGTGCTATCATTATTCACTCCATCTTACCTGAGGGTACCAGGGGACAGAGAGCTGACATAACTCCATTAACATTTATTCAATCAGCAAATGTAGAGCTGGGTTCAAATCCAACAGGCTTGGCCTTCAAGTCTGTGCTCCCAGCCTCAGTGCTGTCTTGTCTCCAGTATGTCCTTGAAGATGACCTTGACGGTTAGTTGATGTAGACCTGTTCAGGGCTGAGCGGAGTCCCCAGCACACAGTCAGCGCTCAATAAATGCTGGCTAAGGTGTCAGGCAGCACCCCGCCTTCTGGGGAGTCAGTGGTGACTGAGCCGGACGCAGAGCCCTGAGGGGCTCCCAGTCCCGCGCGGGGAATGGAGGAGAGGACTGTCTTTATAGCACAGAGCAGAGCCCGACTGGAGCAGCTGGGGGGGGGGGGGGGGGGGGGGGGAAGTAGAGACAAAGGAACAGCGAGTGCAAAGGCCTGGTGGTGAGGAGGGTGTGGCTCGCCCTGGGGCCCAGAGAGGAGCAGCAGGACCATTGTAGACCCCAGAGGGTCCAGGAAAAGACACAGGGACACCTGAGGGGGTTTTCAGGGTCACTCTGGGGCAAGACAGGGATTCCCTGGGGAGAGGTCAGTCTGAAAGTTGGGGAGACCAGTGAGCAGCTTCTGGGATGGGGCCTGGCCTCATCTTCAGGTCCTTGCTTCCCTGCATTTCACGGGCAAGGGGACTTTCCCAATAAGGGTTGGGAGGGGGTGCCCCTCACTCCCCTTTCATGATTGCTCTAGACTGAGGAGACTGAGTCTGTGGCAGACTCTGGAGCCGGCCAGGCCGATGGGGAGCCAGGCACCCCATCTCCTCCTTCCTCCCCCACCCGGCCCCTCTCCCTCCAAGGCTGTTCCAGCACATTCCATGATGAAGCAGCCTCATTACCGAAGCCTGCGGCTCATTAGCAGGTAGCTGGAGGGGCCAGGGGGACCCCTGGGCGACACTGGACGGGGTGGGGCGGGAGGGGGAGCCGTGAGTCCGGCCGGTAACAAACACATGCTCGGGGCTTCATGCTGACCTCGGGGTGCGCAGATCGGCAGCAGGCATCCTGGGCTGTTTTTAATCACTCGCAATCCCATGTGATCTCCACAGGGACCTGTGGTGCTGTGCTGCTGTTAGAATGGTCCTCGTTTTAGGCCATGGACAGGGGTGCAGGGAGGGGCATGACCTCCTCAGGGTCAGACAGCTGGAGGCCGCAAACCTGACCCTAAGCCCTGCGGCCCACATTTACCGAGTCCTCCTGTGTGCTGGGACCGTGACCTGCAGTACGGGGCGCTTGCAACAACACTACGAGGTGGGGGGCACTGTTATTATCCCATTTTATAGACAAACCGAAGCACAGAGAAGTCAAGGTACTTGCCTGAAGTCACACAGCTCCATTTTCTTGCCCTCAGACCCTATTCCTTCCACACAGAGATGAAATTGGGGTCTTCTGGGGAAAGGCCTGAGCCTTACAGGGGCCCTGGCTGATGGCACCCTCCCCCTCTTACATCATCCCCTCCCCCAGGAGTTCTGGGGTCAATAAAGGGCCAGAGTGTGGAGTTGAAGATGCTGCTGAGGCCTGCAGAGGGCCCCAGTGAGCCCTTCAGAGGCAGGAAGGAAGAGGCCCTCTCCCTGACCCAGAGCCCTGACCCAGGCCGGCTGGCCTTGCCCTCTCTCAGCCTCCCACCCAGGGCTCACAGTGTCTACAGGAGGACTTCTGTGATCCTGGGCACGCAGGAAGCCCTGCCACCCCCTCCCCCGAGGCCACAGGTGTCTGATGGTGACGGGCATGATCATCAGTAGAGAATGTCCAGCCAGGAGAGGTGACTAGCCAGGCCCATCCAGAGGACCCCCACTCAGACATCCTACAGAGATGGACGGCTCCCTTATTCCCAGTTTTTCTCTGGAGGGTCCTGCTCAGAGAGACACTCGGATGGGCTTTCTTGAAGGCTAGGACAGGTGGCCAGAGAAGACCATCGTTCTAGCATGACCAAGAACCTGGCTCGTCCTCCCCTCCTTTACCTCCTAAGGGAGCTGATGGCTGTGCCTCTGCCAGGTAGAAGGTGCTGGAGGCCGGGGGGTGTGGGAGAGCACAGGTGTGTGCGGGAGGGTATGTGCTGACGAATGTGGTCTGTATGTGCGCGGGGCATGTGCGGGGGTGGGGCGGCAATGTGTGGGCATGCGTGTGAGATTGGGGGGCACCCAGGAAAGGGAGGAGTCAGGAAACCCAACAACACCTTCTCCTTTCTCTGACCACTCTGGGAGTCCTGAGCAGGAGCCCGGGACACAGTAAGGGCCAAAGAGAGGCCTTGGCAGGGGGAAGTGCACGACATCAACAGAAGAGCTGGGAGTTCCAGTCTCCAAAGGACCTTGCTGTGTGACCTTGGACATGTCCCTTCACCTCTCTGAGCCTCCCTTTCCTTAAGCAAAATGGGGATCAGGCCAGATCCAGATGCTTTGTTCATAGCTCATGTTGGTTGTTATCACCTCCCGGTGGGGCGTGGGGCCAGTGGAGGCCTGACCTTGGCCTGGGAAACGAAGGCTGAGAGGGGCCTGGGCTGGCGTTTGCCGTGCGCTGGTGACAGGGGACGAACCTGTGTGGCCCAATCCCGGGGCACTGGGGTGATTCCCGCACAGCTCCGATGCTCGAACAAAACAGCTGGAGAGCCAGGGAAAGGCATTCCTACTTCCCAGAGTGCAGCCGTCTGAAAGGGTGCCACATGCCAAGACGTGACCGAGGCTGTGACTAGAAATATTTGAATTTGTCAGCACTCACCTATTTACTCTCGGCTTTGTTCCACCGAGGATTTGGAGGAGCTCACAGCAAAAGGCCATTCAGTAAAGTGACAAAAATAAATAGAAACACACAAGTCGGGATTGGGAGACACACGTCAGAGGGAATGCAGACGAGGGCACACAAATCAGCTGTCAGGACCCGGAGATGACAGGCTCCGAGTTGCAGACTCCAGCCTCCGAGCATCCTGGTGACCTGGGGGAAAAGAGCACAAGGTCAATCCCTTCCATCCCATTTCTAAGCTCTTCTGTTGTTCTTTAGCTCAAAAGCAAGAGCCTCTGAAGAAACCCTGGCCATGCTTGCTCCAGAACTAAGACCCGGGGCTCAGGGGTGACATTGGGAGCCCTCAGCCATTTACCCCAGGGGTACTTCCAAGGGATGGAAGAAAGGCCTGCCAAGTCCTTCCAGAAGGATTCCCAGAGACCCTGCACTTCGCAGTCCCAGAATTATGTAGTGGTAGCACCACCCAGGGCCTCATGAGCTATAGTAAGGACTATGGACTTTATTGTAAGATCTCCTGGAATCCAGTGAAGGGTTTTAGTCAAGAGAAGAGAGACAGGACCCAGGTTTATCTTTTATAAAAATAACTTGTATATAGTGAGAGACAGACCACTGTTGAGCCAGGTGTGCCTATCTCCAAACTCATGCCCAGCTCACCTCCACATGCTGCCCTCCTCAGCCCACCTGGTCCCCGCCCCAGCCCCAGTGACCAGCCATGGGCCTGCGCCCTCCGCTCTCTCCTGGGATGGATGAGAGGAGACGTGTTGTGTGGCCTCCAGCCACTCTCCTGCCCTCACTGGGCCTCAGCCTTCCACTCTTCTCTCCTTCCCTCCCCCCAGTCTGCAGAGTCCCTCGTGGAAGGCCATTCCCTGGGGTCGCTGCTGGTGGGGTGGTGTGGGGGCAGGTGAATGGAGGACCCCTGGATGTGCCCAGATGGGGCCTCAGGAGGGAGCTGGCTCTGGGGGTCAGGGTCCTGGGACAAGGCGTCTGCACTCTGCCCCTGACCCCCAGAGAGGCCTTGGAGGACCACGACTGTCTGGGACTCAGCTTCCCCACCTGCGAAGTGGGATCAGACCCAAGCCATGCTTTGGGTACCCAGAGGGGGCGGCCCAGCTCTTCTGATGGACCCCATACTCAGGGGCAGTCTGGGTCGGGGAGAGCGGGCCTCACCTTTGCCATGGAGTCCAGCTGGAGCCCTCTCCACCTCCCCCTACCCCCACCCCCCAGCCAGGGTTCCCTCCCAGGCACAGGTGTATGCGGAGGGCTGACCCCTCAGGGGCAGAGGGGCCTGCAGGTGTGAGCAGCATTGGGACTGAGGGGTGGGGCTGCAGGGGAGAGCAGGGTCACCTGTGAGCACGTGAGGGAGGGTGTCTGTGTGTGATTGTGTATCCACATGAGTGTGTCTGTTTATGTGTGTGTGCAAGTGTGTGTATTTCTCTCTGTGTCCACGTGTGTGTGACTGTGTGAAAGCTCCGCTTCCCCAGGCCCTTTCCCCACCTCCTCCTCCCTCCAGCAGCAGGCTTGGGGAAGGTTCTGGAAGGGGCCTCGGGTCTTGGTTTTCAGCGACTGAGCCCAGCCAGCCCTTGGGACAAGGAAGGTCCTCCTGACCTGTCCGGTCCCTGGCCAGCACCCTCCCAGCACAGAAAGCACCAGGCCCTTCCCTGCCCACTGGGTGCTGCCCTCGGCCCACCTTGTGGCAGGACCACGGGCCCAACTGTGCTCTTCTCTTTGCATGCTGCCAGGAGGGACCACTATGCCTACTCCTACTACCCGTAAGTAGCCCCGCCCCACCCCCTTGGGCCCTGTGTCGGCCTCCTGGTGTGGAGGGCCTCTCGCGGGTCCCTCTCTGGGGCCCACAGCCAGGCACGTGTGTGTGCGTGTCCGGGGCAGGCCCGTCCCCACCCTGGCAGCTGTCCCCACGGTGCACACAGCTCTCAGGTCAGCACGAGCGCCTTCTCCAGCCGGGCGGCCCCAGGCTCTTCAGACCCACCATTTCTGGGCGCTTCTTCTGGGCTCGGACCCTGAGAAGCACGCACTGTCATCCCTCCTGTGTTAGGAGACCGAGGCTCAGAGAGGTGAAGGGACTGGTCAGAGGTCACAGGAAGTGCCAGAGCTGGGGTTACCACCCAGGCCCCGTCTGACTGCCTGGTCTCCTGATGGTCCTCTGTGTTCTGCCTCTGTCTTCTCTGACTCTGCAAGCCTTCCAGAACATTCCCTGCACCCGTACCTGTTCTCCCTCCTAGCAGAGCAGGCTCAGGGGGCCCCAGGACAGCCCAGAGGACGGGGGTCTGTCACCTCCTCCTCCTGGACCCTCTCCTTGCATCCACATCACCCAGTGTCGCACCAGCTTTTCCAGCAACCACACCCCCGTTGGCTCAGGGACAGCCTCCAGCTGGGCTTTTCCAGGAATCTCGGACAAGACGGTTGTCCCGCCCTCTCTACTTGTGCAGTGAATGTTTGACCCTAAACGCAGAACCTTTCCAAGTGTCTGATTGCCCTCCCTCTGCTGACTCACCCTGATCAGCTGCGGCCGGCAGTGTTCGCCGTCCCTCCGGCTTCTGTCTTCTGTGGAGCCGGGTGCTTCGTGTGTGTAGTTCTTCTTCCCCGTGAACCGAGAGGCCTGAGCAGGGAACAGAGCCCTGGGGCACACCACTGGAGACTGCCTTCTAGGCACAGCTTGACTGCTGTCCCCTGTCCACGGCCCTCTGTCCCCCCTGTGGTTGCTGGTGTCTGCCTGTCCCTCCCTCTCTCTGTCCCCTTCCCCGTCTCCCTCCTTGTCATGGTCTCTTTACTGTCTCTCCTCCTCCCCCTCCTCCTTCTCTTATCCTCCTGATTCCCTTGCCCTCTCCTCACCTCTCTCTCCTTCCCTCCTTCCCCCTCCACTTCTCTCATATGTTGATGGTCAAGATCACAGTCACAGAGGCTTTTAATCTGCCCACAAAGGGGTTCTCAGCTCTGCCCTGGGCCACAGTGAGGGTGATGTCCAGGGGTCACCCTATTCTTCCCCTGCCCCAGACAGCTCTTAAGCCCAGAACAAGCTGGATGGAGTTTGCCTGTCTGGGAAAATCAACTCATTAGCTTCCATGTCCCTTTGGATGATCAGTGACCCTGAGCCCACATAACCTGGAAGCCCTCTCTCAGGTCTACCCCACATCCTGCATGCTGTAGGGCTGAGCAGGGGAACAGCTCTCTCATCTTGAGCTTTCCCTGTGATTGGGGCCCTGGCTCTACAGCAGTCCATTTGGGGTCCCAAGTCACCTCCCCTTTGCCTGTTGCTCAGCCTCTGATCATGGAGCAGTCCCCCTGCCTCCCCACTCCAGCCCTCTAGCCCCTTCCTCCTGGCCCTGAGTTGCCTTTCCCCAGCCTCCTGAGTGAATGGGGTCAAGCCCTCCCATGGCCCTCTCCATATCAGATGAGTTCTGAAACACCCCTAACCAATACTGAAACAGTGGCTGTGCTCCTGCTGGGGCCCAGTACTGGCATTTGAAATACAGAGAAAGCATAGGTATTACCTCTGTACTAAAGGTAGAAGAAACATTGAGGATTTAGACACAGACTCATACAGAGTCATGAAAGAAGTGAGGAATAATTAAACCTCTCCTGGGCATTGCTCTGGTCCCACCTAACAAATACGAAAAGGAAGACCCAGCAGGATCAGGCCATTTTCAAGTAACTTATGTCCCAGTACAACGCTCAAGAATATTTACAGGAATACAAAAATATCTGGCCTCCAACCAGGTAAAACATACAATGTTTGTCATCTAATCAAAAATTACCAGACTTGCAAAGAAGCAGAAAAATATGACCAGTAACAAGGAGAAAAAGTATGCATTTAGAACTAATACAGGATGCAGAGCACGGTCAAAGATGGTGTGGCTGGGAAGTCAAGCTGTGTTCAGCACGGTCTGTGATCCAGACACCACTGCTGTCCCTTCTTCTCTGAGGAACCTAACCCTATGGTTTACGTCGGAAAGCAACATTAATTTTGACACTTCCTCAGTATGCAAGTCATTAAAAATGGGCTTCCCAAGCACACTTAGCACCCAGATTTGGATTCTAATACCATTTTTCAACAAAAAGAACCCAGGATTCTTGGAGGAATGGCTGATTCTAGGACTAGGTCGGGAAATATACAAGATGAGCCTGGAGCACCTTGTAAAGCCAGAAAGTGAGCAGGAGGTGCTAAACACATAAACATACAAAATGATGGGAAAATGTCAAAGGGACGCAAGAGCCAATGGCCAAAGCTGGAAACAGCTGAGCAACAAAGTAAATAAAGTAGTATCAGATTATAACCCCAAGTATAAAACAAATACCTATGAGTCCATACTGATTTAAATAAATGATTGAATTAAATCAATAAATGGGGGAGAAGAGGCAAATCTCCCATGCAGAAGCATTCAAAAGAATTTAGGTTAGATGCTTAGCCCTCAAGGAGGTGGAGCTTAACTCCTCCTGAAGTGTGGGCTTCACGTAATGACTTCCTTCCAAAGAGTACAATATGAAAAGGAGAGAAGAGTGACTTCATAGTGGAGAAATCCGGCAAACACTACCTTAGCCAGGTGATCAAGGTTAATATTACCAATGATAAGCCATGTTGATGGCATGTGCCCTTGATACAATGTGATGAGAATGGCACTTGACCTCTGTGATCTTCTGCCCAAAAAACCAAAACCCTAGTATAATCATAAGAAAAAAATCAGACAAAACCCCATTGATGTTCAACAAATGATGCTGGGACAACTGGATATCCACTGGCAAAAGAATGAATTTGGACCCTGCAATGTTGCTATTTATAAGAAATATATATTTGGTCATTTAGATGGCCAAAATATGT
Organism: Phoca vitulina; assembly: GCF_004348235.1. NCBI lineage: Eukaryota > Metazoa > Chordata > Mammalia > Carnivora > Phocidae > Phoca > Phoca vitulina. Next base: position 79,093,168 of record NW_022589705.1, read on the forward strand.
TTCTCATATACATCTGGTCTTCATCCACAGTTCTGGCGCACAGCTCCAGAAATCCTGGGAATTTCCCAAGTGATAAAGGTGCCTTTTTTTATGTTAATGAGGTAACTTTTGGACCCACCTAGGGATGGGAGCTGATTGCCAGGAGAACCAACCATGTGACCAAAAGGTTAGAACTTTCAGTCCCACTCCCTGACCTACAGGGAGGGGAGAGGGGCTTGAGGTTGAATCAGTCACCAATGCCAATTAATTTATAATCAATCATGACTATGAAACCTTCATAAAAACCCAAAAAGGACAGGGTTCAGAGAGCTTCCAAGTTGGCAAACACATAGAAATGTGGGGAGAGTGGTGCTCCTGGAGAGGACACGGACCTTCTGTGTCCTTTCCCCTACCTTGCCCTATGCAGCTCTTCCTGAGTTCCATCCTTTCAAAATAAATTGGTAATCTCATAAGTAAAATGTTTCTCTGAGTTCTGTGAGCCACTCCAGCAAGTTAATTAATTAATTCACGGAGGAGGTCAGGGAACCTCTGATCTATTACTGGTGGGTCAGAAGTACAAGTAACAACCTGGGCTTGCAACTGGAGTCTGAAAGGGGCAGGCAGTCTTGTGGGACTGAGCACTTAACCTGTGGGATCTGATGCTCTCCCCACGTAGATACTGTTGGAACGAGTTGAATTGTAGGACACCCAGCTGGTGTCCTGAGAACTGTTTGTTGGTGTGAAGGAACACCCCCAGTGTTGGAATTGGGTCCAGGAACCCCAAAGAGACTCCTACCTCACACCATATAGAAAACTAACTCAAAATGGACCCAAGTTCTAAATGTAAGAGCTAAAACTACAGAAGTCTTAGAAGAAAACACAGGTGTAAATCTTTGTGACCTTGGCTTAGGCAAAGGTTTCTTAGATAAGACACCTAAAGCACAAGCAGCCAAAGGAAAAAAAAAAATAGATAAATTTGACTTCATCAGAATTAAAAGCTTTTATGATTCAAAGGACATTCTCAAGAAAATGAAAAGACAACCCACAGAATGGGAGGAAATATTTGTAAATCACACATATAAGGGCCTAGTATCCAGAATATATAAAGAACTCTCAGAACTCAACAATAAAAAGACAATCCAATTTCCAAATGGACAAAGGGTTTGAATAGATATTTCTCCAAAGAAGATACATAAATGGCCAATAAGCACATGAAAAGATGATCAACATCGTTAGCCATGGGAAATATGCAAAACAAAAGCACAATGAAACACCACCTCACCCACTGGGATAGTTATAAAAAAAAAAGAAAAATAACAAGCATTGATTGGTAAGGATGTGAAGAAATTAGAATTCTCATACATTGCTGTGGGAATGTTAAGCGGTGTAGCCGCTTTTGAAAATGTTTTGACAGTTCCTCAAAAAATTAAACAAGAAGTTTGAAAACATATATTCAAGCAAAACTTATACACAAATGTTTATATTAACATTATTCATAATAGCCAAAAAGAGAAACAACCCAAATGTCCATCAAGTGGCGAATAAAGAAAATGTGATATCTTTATTCAATGGAATATTATTCAGCCATAAAAAGGAATGAAGTTTTCACATCCATTAGGATGGCCACTAACAAAACAAAACAAATAAACAAACAAAAAATAACAAGTATTGGCGACACTGTGGAGGAATTGGAACCCCTCTGCTCTGTTGGTGGGGATGTAAAATGGTGCAGCCATTATAGAAAACAGTATGGCAGTTCCTCAAAAAATTAAAGATAGAATCACCATATGATCCAGCAATTCTGCTTCTAGATACTTACCAAAAAGAATTGAAGGCAGGATCTCAAAGAAATATCTATAGACCCATGTTCAGAGCAGCATTATTCATAATAGCCAAGAGGTAGAAGCAATCCATATATCCCCTGACGGATGAGTGGATAAATAAACTGTGGTCTACACACAGAATGGAATATTATTCAGCTTTAAAAAGGAAGGAAATTCCAAAAGATGATACAACATGGATAAACCTTGAGGACATTATACTAAATAAAATAGGCCAGTCACCACAAAGACAGATTCTGTATGATTCAATTTCTGCGAGGTATCTAGAGTAACCAAACCCATACACCATAGAGAACAGAATGGTGGTTGCCAGGGTCTGGGGGAGGGGCAACGGGGGGTTGTGGTTTGAGGAGTACAGAATTTCAGTTTTGCAGGGTGAAAAAGTTCTGGATATCAGTTGCACAACAATATGAATACATTTAACACTACTGAACCATACACGTAAAAATGGCTAAGATAAATTTCATACTATGTATATTTTACCACAATTATCAATTTTTTAAAAATGAAGTATTATACATGATGAACTTTGGCACCGTGATGCTGAACGAAATAAGTCAGTCACAAAAGACAACATGTTGCATGACCAATTTTATATAAAATGTCCAGAATGGGCAAATTCTTTGAAACAGAAAGTAGCTTAGTGGTTGCCAGGGGCTGGGGAAGGAGGGAGTGGGGAGTGATGGCTGATGGGGACCAGGTTTCTTCCTGGGGTGATGAAAATGGTCTGGAATTAATGGCGATGGTTTCACAATCTGTGAATATACTGAAAACCCCTGAATTGTACGCTTTAAGAAAATGGATCTTGGGGCGCCTGGGTGGCTCAGTTGTTAAGCATCTGCCTTCAGCTCAGGTCATGATCCCAGGGTCCCAGGATCGATCGAGCCCCACATTGGGCTCCCTGCTTGGCGGGAAGCCTGCTTCTCCCTCTCCCACTCCCCCTGCTTGTGTTCCTGCTCTCGCTATCTCTCTCTCTGTCAAATAAATAAATAAAAAATCTTAAAAAAAAAGAGGGTGGATCTTATGGTATGTGAATTATATCTTAACTTTTCACAATCCCCCTTGAGAGACATCCTACAAATTATCTGACCAGTGATCTTCAAAACCATTAAGTTCATCAAAATGAGGAATGTCACGGGCACCTGAGTGGCTCAGTGGGTTAAGCGTCTGCCTTCAGCTCAGGTCATGATCCCAGGGTCCTGGGATGGAGTCCCACCTCGTCATCGGGATCCCTGCTCAGCAGGGAGTCTGTTTCTCCCTCTGCCCCTCCCCCAGCTTGCGCTCTCTCTCGCTCACTCTCTCTCTCAAATGAATAAATAAAATCTTTTTTAAAAATGAGGAATGTCGCAACCAAGAGAACACAAGTAGCCATGGTGACGAAATGTAATATGGTATCATCTATGGGATCCTGGAACAGTAGAAAGGACACTAGGTAAAAACGAAGGAAATCCCAATAAAGCATAGACTTTAGTTAATAATAATGTATCAATATTGGTTCATTATTTGTAACAAATATACCATTTGGAAGACATTAATAATGGAGAAATTGGGTCAGAAGTAATGGGCATTCTTTGTACTATCTGCAACTTTTCTGTAAATCTAAATATATTGCAAAATAGAAAGTTTATTTATTTATAAAGTCAATGTATCCTATCAGGCAAGTCGTGGCAGGCTGGTGGGAGGGAGCTTGCTGGGAACTTCCCACACTGCTGGAATTTAAGCCTGACTCCAAAGCACTGCCTGGAAAAGCCCTCTGGGTTCCCCTGGGCCCCATCCATCCTGAGCTCTTGACTCTGGCGGGTACCAGTGAATTCCACCAAAATGGTTTGCCAAGTTAAGTGCCCATTTCTTTCATTCCCACGAGTGCTCCTCTCTCAGGGAGCGGGACAACAAGGGAAACCCGATGGGCCTCAGGACCCCAGAGTCCACCGGGCGGGGGTGTGAGTCCTGGTGCTGCTGCCTCTTCTCTATGTGTTGCTCAGGGAGAGCCCGTCTTCCTGGGCTCAGGGTGTGCAGGGTCAAGGGCAGCAGCAGCATCCGTGGTCCTGGCCAGGCCGCTGTCTGTATTTGCATTTGTATTTGTCTCTGCCGGCTTGTGCTGTCTTTGGACTCAGCCCGGAGGCTGCCCAGCTTTGCTCTGGCCTCCTCACATTGCCCTGACCAGGTGGTGCTGTTTGCTCTTGCTCAGCAGCCCTGAGCTCATGCTGGTCCACTTGCTGAGCCGCCAAGAGCTGCCAGAACCTTCCTGGAGCCCTCGCACCTCCTCCTCTACCTGGAGAGCTCTCCCTTGAGCTGTCAGCTCAGCTTCCAGAAAGAGCATGTGCAATCCTCTGTCTCCCCAGCCCTGCTTTTGGAGCTCCTGAGAGTTCTCTGAGCAGGAGACAATGCTCTCTTGAAATTTGAGAGCATGTTTTATGTGTCGGCAAAACTTCCTCTTTCAGATCCTCTCTCCACCAGTGCCACCTTTCACGTCCTGGTCCAAACTCTCCCACTAAGGCAGATGAAAGTCAGGGCAAGCCCCACTCTTATTGGCTTCTTCTTTCCTCAAGAAGCTGCCCCCAGCTTTGGGGACTCAGGGAGGCTCTGACTCTACAGTGAATTTTGTGGGCTGTCTGTGGGCATTCACCATGTGCCAACAATGGACTGGGCATTTCTCATGCCTCGTCTCATTTAATGATCACAATACCTCTATTGGATAGTAATGATTTTCTCCTCATCTGGCATGTGTGAAAATTGTGTCTGGAAAGGTCTAGTTACCTTCCTAAGAACACACAGCCAGGAAGGGGAGAACTGGGACTCAAATTCAAGCAGGTCTTAATCCAGAGTCTCCCCTCTTCGTCACCACATCACATGGTTTCTCTAGAGATGTTTTGTGAAACCAAAAAAGCCCTCCCTGATAAAAGAAATTTGGGAAGTGTGGCTACTTTGATTCTCCTCGTGGAGATTCACAATGGGCATTAGTGTGTTCAAAGTCCTGAAATGTCCTGCAGGGAACAGACCTGTTTAATTTTATTTAAAGCAGAATTTTCCAAAGTCATTTTTTGTAAGCAGAACGTGTATTCATTTTGTTTCTTTTGTAGATGGACCACCCCCTCATCATCTTGTATAACTAATGTTCTCTGGAAGAAGCTCTGAGACACTGCACTGGACAAGTCACTTCTTTCCGACCTCAGTGGGGCTTCTGGTCATGATGGGGTAACAGGTGGCTTCCTTCCTTCCCACTGTAAGCAACTAAAATCAGCACAAAATATATGAGAAACTGTTTTCAGGCCTTGGACAACAGGCACCTCAGGACTGTGATTCCTGAGAAGAAAAGTTGAGTCCTACGATTGCATGAGCGAGTGTCCAGAGGCCGGTGTGACTGAGTGGGGCACTTTGCCCCATCCCAGGGCCTGATCTGGGGGACCAGGGTGGGATGTCCTTGGGGATGCTGACCAGAAGAGCGGGGAGCGGGTGGGCCTGGAGGGAGGGGATAGTTTTCCTCGTGTGTGTGTGTGTGTGTGTGTGTGTGTGTGTGTGTGTCACTGGGAACCTCTGACCTGTTCCCCAATTGGCTGAGGCTGCCGCACAGGCTGACAATGGAAATGCTTGTGCAGGAGAAATGCTGCTATTCAGGTGCCTCCCGTTAATCTGTGGAGGGGGTGGCGGCAGCAGCTAATTTCGGGATTTGCTTGTCTTTGAATGGGGGTAATTACTGGGAGTTGCCAATTGTTCCAGATTGTTCTCTGGAAGAGGGGGAGAAGGGAGGGCTCTCTTGGGCTCTGCTGAGCGCTGCCCCCTGCAGGCAGTGCGGTGAAGTCACAGAGGGGTGGTCCAGGCTGGGGAGCAACAGGATGGAGTCAGGGGACCCCAGGATCGCAGCAGGGCCAGAAGGGCTGGGCCGGAAGGGCCCCCAGAGACCAGGCAACCCAACCTGCTCATATTACAGATGGAAAAACAGATGCAGAAGGGAAGGGACTTGCCCAGGGGCGCACCGGGTGGGCCCAGCCAGGCTGCTTGGCCCCGGGGAACAACCTCCATGTTGGCCATGCACCCCTCCCCCACCCCGAGTCCGCCTGGGACGCCCCAGGCTGGGGGGCCGTGTGCGTCAGGAACCCTCTTTCCTCTCTCTGACTGCAGGAGACCAGCGCAGTGCCGGGGTCACTGAGGCCAGCAGCCTGCTGGGGGGCTCACCGCGGCGTCCCTGTGGCCGGAAGGGCTCCCCATATCACACGGGGCAACTGCATCCTGCGGTGCGTGTGGCCGACCTCCTGCAGCACATCAACCAGATGAAGACGGCCGAGGGCTATGGCTTCAAGCAGGAGTACGAGGTGCGGGGCCCCAGGCCAGCCAGGACCCCTCGCCAGGGCCTCGCCAGGCTCCTGCATGCTGTGGACCCTGACCCTGGTCTGACCTTACCCCTACTCTGATCAGCTAATTCCTTTTGGCCTTCACCCTGAACCCTCAACCCCATCCCAATCTGACCTGGACTCTGACTCTCAGGCTTAGGCTGTTTTGAACTCTGACCTTGGATCTCAATCCAGTCTCCATGAGAATGTCGATCATGACCCCTAATTATACCAATCCTAATGTGACCCTGACTGTACCTTCTGGATTTTGACCTGAACCCTCATCCTAATACTCTCCTGATTTTGACTCTAATCCTAAACCTGATCCATATCTGATAATTTCTCTGAACTTGACCTTCTTCCCAACCCCATCACTTCCCTCTCTGACCCTCTACTTTGGTTTTGAACCCCACTTCCTTGCTGATTAAAGGTAAATGCAGTCATTGACCTCAAGCCCCAGTGCTGGCCATGACCCAGCCTTCACCGTGACTCAGCCCTCCAGCCTGCCCGCTTGATCCCAGAGGAGGGGTTGACCACCGCTTTTCTTCTTTGCGGGGCTTCTGTGAAGGCTGGGATGCCAAGAGGAAGAAACCAGCTTGGAGGCCCATGCCCGAGAGTCCTGACAGAGGGCCTGGAGCCTGGAGGAGCAGGCGGAAGGCAGTGAGCAGGGGGCTCGGCAGGGGGACCCAGGGTTGGAGCTCCGTTGAACTCGGTCATGCCAGTGCTGGATGTGGAAGAGCGGCATGGCCGCTCGAGGTCCTGGACATGGACACAGACAACAAGGACACGGCATCAATGTCCTGCCACCTGACCACTGCCAGCCCTTCCTTAGCTCCGCCAGTGGGGACCCCAACATCTACATCAACATGGCCCTGGCAGATGGGAGGGCTGCAGGCAAAGCACACCCTAGGAACCCCCAAACCCCATCTGGGAAAATCTCAGGGACTGAGCGTGGAGGGCTAAAGACTCTGGGAGGGTCCCCTCTGTGCCCCTGCCCATCTTTCTGGGCACCAAGCCTGTGGGATGGCCCTCTCCCCTCCAGGACTCCTCTATTTGGGGCATCAAGGCCAGTGCTCCTCCTCTGTGTGCCCATCTGCACACTTGGGGGCCTAGAGAGGAGGCTCTCTGGGGGTACTTCCAGCCCTGTGAGTCTCTGAGCTGGGGGGGGTCATGTTGGGGCTCCCTGGTGCTGGGTAGAGAAGCTGCTGGGACAGCCCCACCCCCTCCTGGGGTCCTTGACACCTGATCCCAGCCACTTGGTATCAGCCCAGGAACCAGAAGGCCCTGAAGCTCAGACCACACTGAACTTACCAAGGAGGGACTACTGGGGTCTCTTTGGAGTGGTTGAGTCTGCAGAGAGCCCCATCAGGTACCCGGGCCTGAGTTTTAGAGTATGGCTGGGACTGGCCTCGAGGAGCTGCTAGTCAGGCCATATCTGAGCCTTCAAGAAGTCCCAGGGAGGGGAGCTGGTGGACTGGGGAGGGATCCCCCCCTTTCTCTGCCCTTCCCCTTGCAGGATTACAAAGGGCAAGTTCATGTTTGGTCAGGGTATAAATCAGGGTCAAGGCCAGAAGAAGCAAGACAAGTGCCAAGGCTCCAAGAGCCTCTGCCAGCCTCTGGGGTCAGGTCAGGGCACTGGGTTTTAGAAGAGCATCAGGAGAGGGAGACAGGGCACAGGTGGAGCAAGGCAGGACACCAGGAGGAGACTTGGGGCTGGAGCACAGATGGGGAGAAGGCCAGCTACCAGCCTACCTGGCAGGTCAAGGTCAGGAGCAGGGAGCAGAGTCAGTGCCCATCACTGTCTGGGGAGCCAGGGTTGGGGCCTCTGATCCTCTCATAGAGGATGAAAGGAATGGAGTTGAAAGGAATTCAAAAGATTCATTCATTTATTTAAATATATTATTGAGCTCCTGTCATACACTGGGCCCTGGGGATACTGAAGTGGACAACACAGGCAGAGAGCCCTGCTTTCCTAGACCTTACATCGGGAGTGGGCACTAATCAGGCAGGCATGTGGTGGGAGTCAGCAGCTGGCCTCGCTATGAAAAGCCATCAGGCAGGAGAAGGGGTAATGGGGCTCTCAGCCCCCACCCAGCTATGGGACTCTGGGTAAGTCAGCTCCCTCTCTGGACCTCGGTTCCTATCTGTAAAATGGGGATGACCCTGGTAGGATCAGATGAGATCGTGGTGAAGTGCCCTGCATGGCACCAAGCCTGCTGAAAGGGCTCCATTTACAAACACCAGCAGAGACGGACACAGCCTGGCTGGGATGACCCAGAGGCCCGAGCCCAGCCTGTTCCCCACCTCGGGCTTCCACAAGGGGAGAAGTGGGAGGAGGAGTGGGCTGGCTAGTAGGGACCCCAGTCATTCCTGGCTCTCTCACAAACTTGCTGTGTCCCTAGCTAAGACATTTCCTGCTTCTGGGCCTCAGTTTCTCCACATGAAAACTGACTGTAATTTGTACTGACTCTATTTGCACCCCTGCTGACTCTCTGTGCCTCAGTCTCTCCACTGGCCAGAGGATACAACCTATTCCAGTGACTTCCCAGCCCAACATCCTTTAATCTGAATTACGAAGTCAGGGGACAGCTCTACCCCAGCTCATGCCGTTGACACATCACTTCGATCCTGGTGTGCCCCTCAGGGAGAGCATCTACTGTAGTGTTAGCTACAGTTCCTGCCTGTCAGGAGCCTCAGTCCACCAGGGAGCAAGAGGCCCATAGCATCATTCACAGTCACCCCCGGGGGGGAGGGGGCTCTTCAGGTTTGCAGGTGACAGACTCTTGGAAGGAAAGCAAGCATGTTGGACCAAGGTGGGAAAAAACATCCCCACAGGCCAGAGCTGTAGACTGAGGCTCACACGATAGGATTTAATATGTACTAGTGAATTAAACATGCAGCGCAAAATAAATCAGCAGCTTAGGGACAGGGGAGGGTGACAGGCCTTGAGATGAGACTGAAAAAGAAAGGGCTCAGTGTGAGCCCATGAAGCGACACATCTCTCGTGTCACCTGCCCCTTCACTGCTCTCCCCATACACGCTGGCCCCTTCCAGTCCAGTCCCAACCAAGGTCTTTCCTGGAAGATGGAGGGAGGGCCCAGACCTAGTCAATGTAGTAATAACAACAACATAGTAATAGCCTATAGCTCCCACATGCTTACTCTGTACTAGGCATTCACATTTTCTCTCTCTCCTTGCAAGTTCACATGGTTGGTATTATTAGTACCATTTTACACCAAAGAAAACGTACCCTCAGAAAAGCTAAGTAATGAAGAGCCAGTAAGTGGCAGAGCTGAGATTTGAACTCATTCTATCGAACTCTAAAGGCAACACACCTCTGTGCATATCCTGCTGTTTTTTTAGGCCATGTAAATAGAGATATGGAATCTAGACAAAGGGAGGAGAGAATCTGGTTCAACCGGGAGGCTCAGACCCTTGTACCATCAGAGTCACACAAGAGGTTCATGGATAAGCTGAACATGGCCTAAAGGCAGGATCTCCAAGCTGAGAAGGGCACGGGAACAAGGTCATATTGATTGATCAATTAATTAATTTAAGAAGTATTTGTTAGAATCCTACTAAGTATTAAGCCCTCTTCTAAGTGCTTGAAGATACAGAGGTAAAAAAGATGGACAAAATCCCATTCCTGGAGCTTGCATTCCAGGAGGGAAGACAGATAATAATCAAACAACTACATATTAGAAAGTGATGAGCATGGAAAGAGACTAGAGACGAGAGGGCTGCCCTAGAGTCAGTGGTCAGGGAAGGCCTCTCTGAGGAGGTGATATTTAAGGCAGATACCTGAATAAAGTGAGGAAATGACTGCTGTGATAATTGTCAAGAGAATGAACCAGTCATAGTGAGCAGCAGATGCAGAGGCCTGAAATAGAAGTGACTATGATGGGTCTGAGGACAACGGAGATGTCCATGTGCTAGAGCAGAGCAGGTGGGGGAAGACAGGAGAAGACAGGTATGAGGAGTCACTGGAAAGAAGACCATTTAGGGTTTGCAGGCCATGAGGAAGTTGGGTTTTATTTTCAGCATTGAGGGAATTCATTGCAGCTTTGAGCAGGAGAGCAGTGAGATCTGATTTGTGCTTTCAGATCGCTGTAGCTGCTGGGGGCACAAAAGCTGTTGGGGAGGAAGGATCACAGAAGTTCAGGAGGACCAGGGTGGAGGCCAAGCAGGGCATGAGAAGTAAGTGGTCATTCACACATGGAGTTATTGAAGGAATGGAATGTTCATCCTGAAAATGAGGAGGCCTGGGTGGATACGAGAGCCCACCTCCAACTTCAGAAAGGCTGTCCTGTGGACTTGAAGTTGGGCACACCCTGCAGCCCCAAGAAGGTCAGAACCAGGACCAATGACTGAGGCCATGGGACAGCTATTGGCACTGGCTGAAGACAAAGTAGCTTCCTGGCAGCTCCCCACACTGGAGGTGCACAGCAGAGGTCAGCTCTCAGAGCTGTGAGGTGGAACGGATAGAGGTCAGCTTTTGGAGTCAGACAAATCTGAATTCGGACCATCCTCCCTTTTCTGCTTATTATCTGTGCTGCCTTGGACTACTTTACCTTTCTGACTTTCAGTTCCCTCATCTATAAATTAGAACCAATACCTATCTCCTTGGAATCTTCAATAGATATGTGAAGTACCCAGCACTGTACCTAGCACATATAAGGTACTTAATAAGTGGCAGTGATGATGATGGTGATGGTAATGGTGATGATGATGGTGGTGGATGGGTGATGGTGGTGATGATGATGGTGATGTGATGATGATGATGGTAATGATGATGGTGGTGATGGTGATGATGGTGGTGGTAGAAATGATGGTGATGAGGAGAATGGTGATGATGATGGTGGTGGTGATGGTGATGATGGTGGTGGTGATGGTGATGTGATGATGATGGTGATGATGATGATGAAGATGGTGGTGATGTCAATGAGATACCACCTCACACCAGTCAGAATGGCTAAAATTAACAAGTCAGGAAATGACAGATGTTGGCGGGGATGCGGAGAAAGGGGAACCCTCCTACACTGTTGGTGGGAATGCAAGCTGGTGCAGCCACTCTGGAAAACAGTATGGAGGTTCCTCAAAAAGTTGAAAATAGAGCTACCATATGATCCAGCAATTGCACTCCTGGGTATTTACCCCAAAGATACAAATGTAGGGACCCGAAAGGCTACGTGCACCCCGATGTTTATAGCAGCAATGTCCACAATAGCCAAACTGTGGAAAGAGCCAAGATGTCCATCAACAGATGAATGGATAAAGAAGATGTGGTATATATATACAATGGAATATTATGCAGCCATCAAAAGGAATAAGATCTTGCCATTTGCAACGACGTGGATGGAACTGGAGGGTATTATGCTGAGCGAAATAAGTCAAACAGAGAAAGACATGTATCATATGACCTCACTGATATGAGGAATTCTTAATCTCAGGAAACAAACTGAGGGTTGCTGGAGTGGGGT
>NW_022589705.1:79104895-79302327 GCF_004348235.1 Phoca vitulina
GGGGGGTGGGGTGGGAGGGATGGGGTGACTGGGTGATGGACACTGGGGAGGGTATGTGTTCTGGTAAGCGCTGTGAATTGTGCAAGACTGTTGAATCTCAGATCTGTACCTCTGAAACAAATAATGCAATAGATGTTAAGAAAGAAAAAAAGAAGAAGAAGAATGTAGCAGGAGGGGAAGAATGAAGGGGGGGAAATCGGAGGGGGAGAAGAACCATGAGAGACAATGGACACTGAAAAACAAACTGAGGGTTCTAGAGGGGAGGGGGGTGGGAGGATGGGTTAGCCTGGTGATGGGTATTGAGGAGGGCACGTTCTGCATGGAGCACTGGGTGTTATGCACAAACAATGAATCATGGAACACTATATCTAAAACTAATGATGTAATGTATGGGGATTAACATAACAATAAAAAAATGAAAAAAAATAAAATAAAATAAAATAATAAAATTAAAAAATTAAAAAAATTAAAAAAAAGATGGTGGTGATGGTGGTGATGATGATAATGGTGATGGAGATGATGCTGGTGATGATGGTGGTGATGATGATGGTGGTGGTGGTGATGGAGATGATGGGGGTGATGAGAAGGATGATGATTTACCAGCATTAATCACAGTAAAATTATTCTTATGGTTGGCAACGGTTGTGTGGAAGGAATCCCAGCACCAAGCAGGGGATAGAACTAGAAGGCCACTAAGTTCTCTTCAAATCCTAAAATTTGATGAGAAAATGAAGTACAAGGTAGCTCACTCCTTCCATTGACATCACCACCCCTCTGTTGATTCTCCTGCCATGGGAGGGTTAGACAGAGACAGTGTTAGAGACAGTGGTTTGGAGACTTTCATGCCACCAGGCGCAGCATCTGCACAGGGAAGCCCTGACCCAGCTGGGGGTTGACACTGTGCTGCTCATGTTCTGGGTAGCCACGGGAGTCAGGGAGGCAATGGATGGTCAGCTTGGAGGAAGCTCTTACTTCTGTCAACATTTCCAGGCCTCCCATATACCACAACTGACTGCACAGACATAGTCAGGGGTCCTTAGATCAGAAGGAAACAGACACCCTCTCACCCAATTCCTCTCATTTAGCACATGGGAAACTGAAGCCCAGGAGGAAAAGGGATTAGCTTAAGGTCACAGGTGAAGTCCAGGCATCCTGATTTCTAGTCTCACTCTTTCTACTTTAATAAAGTGGAACTATTGTGCCAGTTATCAATCGATTGCCTCTCAGCTCCAAGTTCACTCTTCAGCACATGATCTAAATAGTAGGTTGAATTCCTTTAGGTATTTCTCCTTTACAGTGAGCATAATATTAAGCTCTCTCAGTAGAAAGTGCTGGAGGAACACTGCAGGAGGTAGGGGCTTCTCCCACTAGTTCCAGCAGCCTCACAGTCAGTCAGCAGGATGGATCTGAGTACATCTGGCCATACCTGGCCCCAGCCACGGCTCCAAACATGCATTCTCTGGTGACCTTGCAGCCCCACCCTAGCCTGGTGATCACCTTCTGATGACCCCCCCACCAACACCAAAACCCAGATTCCCTCTGCATGCCTTCATGCCCAGCCACCAGCTGCAGCTTGCAGCAGCAGAGGGTTGCTTCCTGCTTGCCTGGGGATTGCAGACCAGCTCTGACCTGGGCAAACCACTGAAAGTCTCTCCCATCCAGTGATTTATGACTCCACCTTTTCTCTGAGGTCTAAACCATCCTTGAAGAGCCAGAACTCTTCCAACATTGTCCTTTCTTGGGTACTCTTCCTCAGTCCTAGGGGACCACATAGAGTCTCCTTTATCTTACAGTTACTCTTTATTATAGTTTAATCATGTTTTATATTACACTTGCCCTGCCTAAATCACCATGTGGTTTCTACCTCCTGATTAGACCCAAGTTAATAAACTATCAACACTCGTGTTCTAGAAGGTAATTGGGAGCAATCCTCTTGGCCCCATTGTCCTGACAAACCCCTCATGCCATGTGCCACATTTGTAAGTACACAGCCTGGCTACAAAGGCAAGCTCCCATCCAGCTACCTCTTATTTTATAGAAATATTTTATTTAGAGGTCTTCTCTCAGTTCATCTTAGGCCTGTCCTGCTCTCCCTTACACTAAGAGAAGTTGCTACTTTCTTACCAATTCTATTAAAGTTCCTGTGTATTATCTGGGGTTTTACCTTATCTCGGCCAACCTTGACACTGGCCCAGTGTTACAAAATGCATTCAGCTGCTAGAAACAAGGATCCAGAAAATAAGGTCTTAAACCAATTAAAAATTTATTTTTCACTCAAATAAGAGAAGTCTGGGTGCAGGAAGTCCAGGGCTGCTATGGGAATGTCAACCTTAAAAGTAAAACAACCAGTTATTTTACCAAGAAAATTTATTTTTATTCAGTTTATTCAGAAATAGCAGGGGAGGGGAGAGGGGCTAGAGATTGATTTGATCACTAATAACCAATAATTTAATAAACCCTGCCTGCCTACTGGACCCAGGATAAAAATCCTGGAATTAACAGGGTTCTGAGAGCTTCCGGGTTGGTAAACAGAAATGCAGCCAAGTGCTGGGAGGGTGGTACCCACTGAACTCCCCTGAGATGGGAAGTTAATGTGCTTGAGACCCTAACAGACTTCGCCCTATGTATCTCTTCATCTCTTCAGCTCTTCATATCCTTTAATATCCTTTGTAATAAACCAGTAATCTAATAAGTAAACTGTGTTTCCTGAGTTCTGTAAGCTGCTCTGGCAAATTAATCAAACCCACAGAAGGGGTTGTGGGAGCCTGATTTATAGCCCGTCATCAGAAACACGGGACCACCTGAATTTAAGACTAGCATCTGAAGTGGAGGGAGTGGTTGGGGAGTGGGGGGCAGGCTTCTGGGACTGAGCCTTTAACCTGTAAAATCTGATGATACCTCCAGGTAGGTAGTGTCAGAACTGAGTTAAATTTTAAGACGCCCAGCTGGTTGATGGTGAAGAATTGCTTGGTGTGGGAAGAACCCTCACATCCGGTGTCAGAAGCAAAGCAGGGCTGTAGCAAAGGATTGAGAGCAGAACCTACCGGAGGGTGCTTTCCCTTTACATTAAAAATTGATTCAAGGGCGCCTGGGTGGCTCAGTTGGTTAAGCAACTGCCTTCGGCTCAGGTCATGATCCTGGAGTCCCTGGATCGAGTCCCGCATTGGGCTCCCTGCTCGGCAGGGAGCCTGCTTCACCCTCTGACCCTCCCCCCTCTCATGTGCTCTCTCTCTCTCTCTCTCTCTCATTCTCTCTGTCTTAAATAAATAAATAAAATCTTTAAAAAAAAAAAAAAAATTGATTCAAAACTGTTGGTATTCTTGCACACTTCCTCCCAGGATTTCTTTTTCTCTGTGTATATTTAGAAAGTACATTATATCCAGATCATCTATATGTTGTTTTTTTTTTCCTCTCACCCCTTTTTTATCAGTATCTTCTCAGTGTGAATTACTTTTTGACTGTCGTGTTTTTAATGCCTACAATTACATTCCATCATGGGGTTGTTCTAACAGATGTAGCTAATCCCCCATTGTTAGGTGTCTAGATGGGTTCCATCTGAATTTGTTAGAAATGATGCTGGATGACTAACTCTTCACATAGATCTTTGCCTCCATCTGATTATTTCCTTATAATAGATTTGTAGACTTATCGGGGCAATAGGTATGGGTATTTTTCCTTCTTTTTTATTGAAGTAAAATTGAAATACGGTATCATATTAGCTTCAGGTGTACAACATAGTGATTCAACATTTACATACATTGGAAAATGATCACCATGGTAAGTCTAGGTAGCATCTGTCACCATACAAAGTTAATACGATATTATTGGCTATATTCTATTCCCCAGGCTATGCAATATACACCCATGGCTTATTTATTTTATAACTGGGTATTTGTAGGTGAGTCTTTTTAAGGCTTTGGATTTGTTTGGTCAAATTGTGCTCCCAGAGGCTGACCTGGGTTCCACTCCCCATGTGGGCCTAAGAACTTCCTCAAATGGGTTTCTGAGGCCCTCCTCCCCTTCTTGGGCATCAGCTCTCTGACTCCAGCCTCAGCGCCCCCTCCCCTGTTTCTCTAAGGAAACACAATGGAAAAGTTTGTATTCTGAAATATCTAATCAGGTATTTATCTCTAAGTACTTTAAAAAGTCAACATAATTACTCTAGTCCCATTAAGTTTAATTTGCAGCAAATTAAGCATTTAGCATGAAGTTAGGGTTGCTTTGCTAGTTGCGGTGGAGCTAGGGTCTGGCTGTTTACAGCGGAGCCCGTGATGCCTGCTCAGGCTGTTGGGGGGTGGGGGACAGCCTGGGGGCCTTTCTTAGGAAGGTGTTATTCCCAGGGTGGGGGTGGGG
This sequence comes from Phoca vitulina, assembly GCF_004348235.1. Classification (NCBI taxonomy): domain Eukaryota; kingdom Metazoa; phylum Chordata; class Mammalia; order Carnivora; family Phocidae; genus Phoca; species Phoca vitulina. The sequence goes on from NW_022589705.1 coordinate 79,109,249, forward strand.
GAGCCTCAGTGCCTGGGATACCCTGCCCCCATCCCCTGAGCCAGCTCTGCATTCACCTGCAGCAGATAAACAGTAGTGGGTGGTTCTGTTTCTCCAGCTGGGGGGTTCCCCAGTGCTTGGGGGTTTCTCCAGTGTCAGGGGCTTGACCAGTCTTGTGCAGGGCAGCCTGGAAATGCCAGGGCCTTCACACCCCAGGGGCACCCCTCAGCCAGTGAGGGATGGAAGTGAGTAGATAAATACCCAGCTTCCCTCTGAGGGACAAGTCTGAGGCACAATCCCACACACTTCCTCAGAGGGTCCCCAGCAGGACTGGGCCCACAGTGTGGCCTGCTCTCTGATTCAGCCTTTGGGGCTTTTCTCCCTCCTGGCCCCTGGCCCCTCCTCACTGTGCCTCCTGGGATCACCTTCTACATCAGCCGCCTGCACTTTCGGAGGAAGCCAAACCCAAACAGTGCTGGATCTCTCTCCAGAGCAGCAGAAGCAGGGGATGGGTAGAGCGGAGGGTTGCAGAGGACAGGACAGAGGCCAGGACAGTGATGGGCAGAATAGGGAAGTGTGAAACCAGATTCTTCCCCATTCGAGTCTTTTGAGGCCCTAAGCAGAGGGTGCAGCTAACCAGCACCCAGACCCCTGAGCTGTGGAAACAACACTCATTTACTACCTCACAGTTTTAAGTCCAGCACCTGGACACTTGCCTTCTCCCCAGGGCACGTTATCCCTCCTAACTAGTGTCTGAGGCCCTTCTCATCCCCGTGCTCACAGTTCTTTTACATCTCATCCATTCCTTGGCCAGGCACCAGGTCCTCTTGGGCAATTCTCTAGCCCCTGTCCTGGGCTGACCTTCCTTCTCCTGCTTGTAAGGCTCCTGCCCCACATATCCTCCTCCTGGGATGGTTCATTTTACGTTTCAGCTTGGAGGGTGATTTGGGTGAGATTAATGTTTAAAGCAGTACACTTTGAGCAAGCAGATTGCCCTCCAAGCTATGGGTGGGCCTCATCCAATCAGTTGAAGGCCTGAATGGAATAAAAATACTGGCCTCACCCAGCAAGAAGGAATTCTCCGCCAGACTACCTGTCCAAGCTGCTGGTCCCTACAGCAGATTTTGAACTGACCAGCTTCCATGATTGCATGAGCCAATTCTTTATAATAAATTTCTTTCTACATACGTATACATAGCCTATCGATTCTGTTTCTCTGAAAAGCCTGACTAATACACCTGCCCAGACCAAGAGCCCAAGGTCCCCAGGGCTATTCTGATATTGAGCAGGCAGCCTCCCAAAGCCAGCTGGCCTGGCTCCAGAGGCCACATCTTTGCTTAGCTCTTTCCCCTGTCCCAGAATTCTCCTCTCACTCCCCTCCTCCCAGTAAGCCACTCTCTCAAGAATCCTCATCTCAGGCTCTGCTTCTAGGGAACCCAATGTGAGCTAATTGGTAGTAGGAATGGTCCTAGGAAGCAGACTCTAAGATGAAACTGTGGAGATGTCAGTGAGGACCCCGTCGTTGGTGACAAATGGAGTAGCAATGGCCCCTGACCTGTGGTAGAGATGCTGTCATTAAGACATCCCCCTGTCAGGAACAGGGGTGCAGGTGGAGGGGGTGTGCTGGCTGGGGGCAAGGTCTCTGGCACCAAGAAATGTGGGAAGGAAAGGAATGAGAAGGAAACTAGAATTGTCAGCTGTTGTTAAGTACCACTGATAGATGAAGACTGAGAACTATAGACTCAGATTTATTAGTTTGCAATTTGAGGCAAAATGTTCATCAGAAAACCTACTTGGCAACATAGAAGAGATTCCAAGTCTGTAGCCAGAGACCAGGCAAAGGATGTCATTGTAGGAGTGGCCAAGCTTCCAAGAAGGACAAACACTCTGCCCAGGAAAGTCTTCTGTGCCAAAGTCAGGGCCCTGATAGGCCAGGGCCTATCTGTGAGCACGGGGATTAGAAGAGCCTCAGACACCCCAAGACTTTGGGTGAGGATATCTGGATGGATGGACTTGAGAACCCAGGCTCCCCTGTACTCTCTGGGCCTGCAAAGTGACCTATTCTGCCTTGTTGGAAGACGAAAGCCCCCTCGCTAAAAGACCATTCGAGGCCTCAGGTGAGGAGGTACCTGACCCCTCCTCTTCTTCAGGATTGGCCCCCTACCTCCCCTTTGGCTACCTACCTCCCCTTGGGCCACCAAACCCATAACCAGGCTCAAATCTGAGCATAATCTATCTGCTGAAGTACCAGGCCTGCCAGGGGAGGAGAGAGATTATATACCCAAGGAGCAGCAAGACTTGGCTACGAGGACCAGGAAGAACCAGGGAAGTGGCCTGGAAATGGATTGTGGAGGTGCTGGTTCAAGAAGGGCAGAATACAAGGCTGGACAGGGCAACGTGTTGATATAGGGGGACTGCTCTGTGACATTGGATTTAACATTCTGGGAAGGGCCTGTTCCAGAACAGGCTGCTATGGGGATGCCAGGACCCGACAATGGCAGATGCCATAATTATCATAGTGGACAGCAAGTTTGGATGGCAGCCGCATTAAATTTAAAAACTTTTGAGCATGAAAAGACACTGGTAAGAGGTTGAAAAGACAAGCCACAGAGTAGGAGAAAAAGATGTGCAAATTATATATCTGACAAAGGACTTGTTTCCAGAATATATAAAGAGCTCTCTAAACTCAATAACAAGAAAGTAAACGACCTGATTTTTTAAGTGGGCAAAAGACTTGAATAGATATGGATGGCAATTCCATGCATGGAAACACAGATGGAAGCCACAGTGAGACGCCACCGCACACGTGGCATGGTGACCGTCACAGACTGGGGATGTGGAGAACCGCAGGTCCACAAACTGCCGGCGGAGGCAGGAAATGGTGCAAGCGCTCTGGAAACCAGGTCGGCAGTTTCTTAAAAAGTTAAACATGCCTCCTTCCGCATGACCTGCCATTCTATTCCTAGGTATTTACCCAAGAAAGATGAAAACATGAGTTCACTCGAAGACTTGTACACAAATGTTCATAGAAACTTTGTTAACATCAAAAAGCTGGAAACAACCCAAGTGTCCAACACCAAGTGAAGAGATTAACAAACTGTGGTCTATTCGTATAATGGATTACTACTCAGCAATAAAAAGGAATGAATTATTTATTCACGTACCAACAATGGATGAAGCTAAAAATAGACTGAATGAAAGAAACCAGACAAAAGAGTACATGCTCTATAATTCTAGTTATATAAAAGTCTGGAAAATGTAAACTACAGTGACAGAAAGCAGAGAAGGGGAACAAAAAGGGAAAAGGTAGATGAAGGCAGATGGCTGTCAACTTGTGGTCCACTGGGACTGGGAGCTCTCTCTCATGTTGAGCTGAGCCTCTGCCTGTCTCAATGTCTTTCCAGACTATCCTCTCCTGGAGTGAGTGTCAGAGGGACTAGGCAGGATTTTGATGGCAGGGATGAGAGGACCCCTCCTCCACCCAGGCAGGTCTCCTGGAAAGTTACTCCAGCTGCCAGTCCAGGGCCATCCTGGGTAATGGATGGCCTCTTTCTTTTTTTTTTTAAATTTTTTATTGTTATGTTAATCCCCATACATTACATCATTAGTTTTAGATATAGTGTTCCATGATTCATTGTTTGTGCATAACACCCAGTGCTCCATGCAGAACGTGCCCTCCTCAATACCCATCACCAAGCTAACCCATCCTCCCAACCCCCTCCCCTCTAGAACCCTCAGTTTGTTTTTCAGTGTCCATTGTCTCTCATGGTTCTTCTCCCCCTCCGATTTCCCCCCCTTCATTCTTCCCCTCCTGCTACATTCTTCTTCTTCTTTTTTTCTTTCTTAACATATATTGCATTATTTGTTTCAGAGGTACAGATCTGAGATTCAACAGTCTTGCACAATTCACAGCGCTTACCAGAACACATACCCTCCCCAGTGTCCATCACCCAGTCACCCCATCCCTCCCACCCCACCCCCCACTCCAGCAACCCTCAGTTTGTTTCCTGAGATTAAGAATTCCTCATATCAGTGAGGTCATATGATACATGTCTTTCTCTGTTTGACTTATTTCGCTCAGCATAATACCCTCCAGTTCCATCCACGTCGTTGCAAATGGCAAGATCTCATTCCTTTTGATGGCTGCATAATATTCCATTGTATATATATACCACATCTTCTTTATCCATTCATCTGTTGATGGACATCTTGGCTCTTTCCACAGTTTGGCTATTGTGGACATTGCTGCTATAAACATCGGGGTGCACGTAGCCTTTCGGGTCCCTACTTTTGTATCTTTGGGGTAAATACCCAGTAGTGCAATTGCTGGATCATATGGTAGCTCTATTTTCAACTTTTTGAGGAACCTCCATACTGTTTTCCAGAGTGGCTGCACCAGCTTGCATTCCCACCAACAGTGTAGGAGGGTTCCCCTTTCTCCGCATCCCCGCCAACATCTGTCATTTCCTGACTTGTTAATTTTAGCCATTCTGACTGGTGTGAGGTGGTATCTCATTGAGGTTTTGATTTGGATTTCCCTGATGCCGAGCGATATTGAACACTTTTTCATGTGTCTGTTGGCCATTTGGATGTCTTCTTTGGAAAAATGTCTGTTCATGTCTTCTGCCCATTTCTTGATTGGATTCTTTGTTCTTTTGGTGTTGAGTTTGATGAGTTCTTTATAGATTTTGGATACTAGCCCTTTATCTGATATGTCATTTGCAAATATCTTCTCCCATTCTGTCAGTTGTCTTTTGGTTTTGTTGACTGTTTCCTTTGCTTTGCAAAAGCTTTTTATCTTGATGAAGTCCCAATAGTTCATTTTTGTGGATGGCCTCTTTCTATGTCAGCTGAGAGATGGGCCCTTCCTTAATCGGCTGCAGTGTCTTTAAGAGAGAAACCATTTGCTCTCTGGAGCTCCTGACAGCCTTTAGAAACTGCAAGTTAAACACCAACCAGGAAGGGCTGCTTGGGGCTTAACCTTCCCCTTTCCAGGCGCAGGCCCAGGCCTCTGCCGATGGGGCCACAGATCATTGGCCTGGACTCTCAGGAGCCCCAGGGTCTCATTTCCCCGCTCTTCTCAGAGTGAGTGGGTGGGCGTGAGGGCAGAGGGAGGACAAAGGGAGAAGAGGAATCCTTGAGGCTCTCCACTTGGGTGTTTGTAGACAGAGGACCCTCCCCCAGGCTGGGCAGAGAGCAGAACACTGGGGGACCCACCCTGGGGGCTGGTGACTTTGGGCCACTCCCTGAACCTCTCTGTGCTGGGTTCCTGCAGGGTGGAGGGGCTGGATGCGCCTCCCAGCTCCAAGGTTCTAGGGTCTGTTTCACAGCAAGTAGAGCCTGGTGGTCTTCCCAGAGAGGACTGATGTGTCCGTGTCCCCCAGGTCCCTGCACTGAAGCATCCTCTCCACTGGGACACATGTGACAGGCGGGGAGGCCAGCCCTGGGGACAGAGGAGAGAAGGTGACCTGGGTGGGCTGACAGAGAGGAGGGAGCCCCTGTTACCCAGCATCCCCTGGGAGCCCAGCACTGTGCTGGGACTCCTCCCACCACACACACACACACACACACACACACACACAGACGATGCCCAGGGCCAGCCTCACAACACGAGAAAGAGGTCTCACCTTGACCCCTCGCCTCCCACCTTCCTGCTTTTGCACAGTCTCCCCTCCTCGCCTGCCTTCCCCTCCTCTATCCAAATCCTACACAGCCCAAGGCCTGCCTCCTCCAGGAAGTCTTCCCTGATGTCTCATAGCCAAACCCTCATGGCTCCACCCAGCTGGCCTTCTGGTTGTTTCACTGCCCAACCCAGTTTTAGATTCTGTGCTGTGAGGCCCAGACCCAAACATCAGCCTGTCTCATTATCTCTCCAGGTTAATCGATATTTACGGGGTGCTGGCTTGGAGCCAGGCACTGTGGGGGCCACAGAGGGGATGAGAATAAACAACCACTGGCCACCTGCAGATGCCACCAGGCCCAGTCAGCCCACGTGGGGTCCAGGCAGGCTCCTCGCCCTGTTGGGAGGATGAGGACCCAGGCCCAGAGACAGGAGAGGCGGCTCAGGTCCCACAGTGAGTCAGTGGCTGGGACTCAAACCCAGGCCAGACTCCACCCCCACCCCCATTACCTGCCCCCAGAACTCTCTTTTTAAATTATTAATTAATTGTTTTTTATTCATTTGTTATCCATTCATTCATTCCTTCATTTGGTCAACTAATACATATAGAACTCCGATATCATATTCCAGGTGACATGAAAGACTACATGAATCAAGTTGGTCTTTTTTTTTTGGTTTGAATTTTTTAATTGGATAAATTTGACATGTAATATTGTATAAATTTAAGGTGTACATCTTGTTACTTTGACACATTTATATATTATAATATGGTTGCCACTGTAATGATATTTATCACACTGCATACTTACCGTAAAGTATTGCTGTGTGTGTTCAGAAAACTGTACATGAAATCTCTGGCTATTTTAGTAACTCATTATAATTTTGTAACCATAAACACCATCAACACTGTACCCCCACCCCCAACCCCTAGGAACCACCATTTCACTCCCTGTTTTTGTTCTTGTTTTCACGTTTGATTTTTTTTTTTTTTTTTTTTTAGATTTCAAATATAAGTTATATCATTCAGTACTTGTTTTTCTCTATCTGGCTTATCTCACTTAGCATAATGTGCTCAAGGTCCATCCACACGGCCGCAAGGGGCAGAATAGCCTCCTTTCTCGTGGTTGATTAATATTCCATTGTGCATATGTACCACATCCTTTTTAGCCATTCATCCACCGATGGGCATTTGGGCTGCTTCCATATCTAGGCTATTGTGGATAATGCTGCAATAAGCATGGGGGCGCATACATCTCATCGAATTCCTGTTTTCATTCCCTTTGGGTACATTCCCAGAAGTGGAATTGCTGGATCATATGCATGGTAGATCTATTTTTAATTTTTTTGAGAAAACTCCATATTGTTTTCCATAGTGGTTGGACTGATTTGCATTCCCACCAACAGTACTCGAGGGCTCCCTTTTCTCCACATCCTCGCCAACATGTGCTATTTCTTATCTTTTTGCTACTAGCCCCCCTGACAGGTGTGAGGTGTGATCTCACTGTGGTTTTGATTTTCCTTTCCTTCACCGATGGTAACTGATGTTGAGCATCTTCTGTTGAGCATCACCTGTTGATCATGTTGATGTCCTTTTTGGAAAAATGTCCAGAACTCCTTAAACCCCCTCAGTGGGGGCAAGGTTGGTCCTGGAACCTGGAGCTGTCTGTTCATACAAGTGGGGCTCAGGTGGCCACAGCTGTGCAGAGAAGGAGGGAACATGGAACAGCAAGGCAGGGTCCCTTGGAAGGACCACAGCGGGGGGAGTGAGGCACCCGGGGGGAGTGCAAACTTTTAAGAGGGTGCTCACTCTCAGGCACGAAAGCCAGCCTGCTTCTCACTGTCACCCCTCTGTGGGCTCGCCAGTGATCCACCAGGGACTCCAGGCCCCCTGGCTGTATACTTGCCTGTCCCCCTTCTCCAAACTGTCTCCAGGGCCTGTCTGTAGCCCCAGGACATGACTTATCTGTCTTTAGGCTTCTGGTTCCAGATCTTCTTTTCTCTTGCCTTCCTGGGCTGGTCCCCCTCACCAGCGAATTTTTCAGAGAAATATTAAAGGAACAGATGGTGGTCACTGATCCCAGGTGGTGGGAGGGCCAGGCCTGGCCCCAGGACTGGCTCTGGATGATAAATCCCATCACTGGGAGCCGGTAATGACTTTTCCCGCAGATGTGTCCCAGCGTGAGAGCAGAGCATGCTTGTGCTGCGTGTGCGCGTGCAGGGGCAGTAAAGCTCTGTGTTCACAGGCCTGGACTCCATCTCAGGCTCTGTCCTGGGGCTCCCAGGGTGAGTTGCCAGTTTGTTGATGAAGGCTAATCATGACTGACGGCTTGTGACCCCACTCTGTGCTGCCCCTGGGTCAGAGAGAGAGAGAGATGAAAGAGAAAATTAAACCCCAGGATGCCACACCCAGAAGGGTCCCAAAGAAACAGAATCTAACTCTCCTGTTCAGATAGGGAAAGTGCAGGTGCCCAGAAGTTTTTACACCTGGGCAGTGCTGGGATTAGCACACAGGGCTCCTGAGTGTCAGTGCATCTGTGGGAGATGGTGTGTGCGTGTGCGTGCGCACATGCCTGCCCTCTGGGTGTGTATTCAGGCTTTATTAGATATGTGCATGTGAGTGTAGTAAGTTGTGTGTATGTGACAGTGTCAAGATACGTGTGTGCAGGTCACTAACAAAGATGGTGCACTGGTGTTGGTGTGTGGATACACATGAGCATGGCTGTGTGTGCAAGAGGCAGGACTGTGGCAGTCCCTGAGGTTGAGAGTGTGGTCTCCAGATAGCAAGACTCTTTCAGAGCATGTGGGTGCCTGTCTCAGCAGGGCCGCACAGAGTGGGGTTCAGTGAGCATTTGCAGGACCCAGGGAAAGCTACATGGGGGAGATCAATGACAGTGTGTGTAATGTGCCCGGCACGGAGGCCAAAGCCCCAAGTCCAGGACTTGGTGCTGAGCCCCAGGGGTGCAGCTGACCCCAACCCTCTCCTGCTACTGGTCAGGGCCTATCCAGGACTTGGACATTGAGCCTGCACATGGGGCCAAGTGGCCTCAGCTATAGCGGGGTGGGGTAGCCTGCCAAGCTCTGTGGGCAGAGGCTCGCATGGCTCAAGTGGTGAACAACATGCCTAGAGGCAGATCACAGGTGCCCAGGGTGAGTCGGAGCAAAGGCCAGGTGCCTCCCAGCGTCTCTCCCAGTTCCTTGGCCAGCAACTCCACAGCACTCTTGCAATTGCCCTGGTATTTTGCCTTCTCTGGTTTCCTAGGATCATTCCCCATCCTTGCGTATGGTGAAAAGGACCCAGTGATTTAGGGCATAGACAGGACCCACCATCAGAGAGGGAGGTGAGGAAGGGTTTGTCCAGGAGGCCAGCACAGGGAGCCACACCATGACCTCAGCTCCTGACGCCTCCCTGGGTCCCTCGATGGTGGAGGGGGTACATCCCACTCATCCCACACCCAGGAGGGAAGAAAAGGGCAGATGGTCCAGGTGAGACCAATAGTGTGATGGTTAAGAGTTAGGGTTCCAGAATCAGACAGACTGGGGTTTAACTTGCTTATGGTGTGACCTTGGGCAAGTCCCTCCACCACTCAAAGGACAGACATCTTAACTGAGCAGTCCCCACTGTGGGCTCTGGGACATTGGGGCTGTTCCATTCATATTCCCAGAGAAAATAAATTATTCTCCATCTAATTAATCTAATTAGAAGTAATCAAGTTCTGGAGATGTGTGCAGCAGCGTGAGTGATTAGGAAAAATTGCCTCCCTGCAAACAGTTTAAATGTAATTTTTTTGGTTCCACCACTAAAAACCAAATAAAAAAGAGTGAGCTCTCTGTCCCAAATCCCTCTGGCAGAGAGTTCCCTGAGGTGGGGGCACCAGCCCAGAGAGAGAGAGTGAGACTACCACCAGATTGGCAGGGGGCGTGGTAGACCTGCTGAGACAGTCCCCCACACACTCTGGAAGAGCTATACCATCTCAAGACCACCACCCAGCACCTTTGGGGACAACCCCAGTCACACCTCAGGTCAGGCCTCTCCCACACACCCAGTCATGTTCATACACACTCATCCTGAGACAAATGACACATCTGTCCTTGAGCTTCAAAGTATTCTTATATTCTACTTCAACAGACCCTCCCTCAAGAGAACCCAGAATTCTTAGGAGCCAGAGATGGTTACATCACAAGTGTGTGTGTGTGTGTGTGTGTGTGTGTGTGTGTGTGTGTGTGCTGGGGGAGGAGTTGCATTAACTTTACTGCCTCCTGTCTCTGTTGGGTTTGTCTCAGACAGAAGGAAGAAGGTAGGCAGCAGTACCAGTGGCCTTCATCAGAAGTAGCTGGGGAAAGCAGCCTGAGGGATGACACCAGGGTAGGGCAATACTTATCCAAAGGGGTAATTCCCTGACAGTGTCCATTGCCTTTAAAGGTCCCTTAAATCACACTCCCTCCTTCTCCTTCTTCACTAAGGAGTAAGCCCTCAGGTTACTTCAGGACTTGGGACCTCTTTACTGAGAGCAGTGCCCTGTCCAGGCCATCCATCACTTAGGGAAGGGCAGAGCCTGGAGATAATTATTTTTAGCCCTGCTGAGTCAGGTAGACTGTCCCTTCCATCCACAACTTTCTCAACCTGTCCCCCAATCTACATGGGGAACCTTATTAGGAGAAGACAAACTGGGAGGAGGACTGTAGAACAGGGTGGGGAGGGGGGGCTTCGCTTGGCCAGTTGTCTGTTGGTGGGGAGAGGGAGACAACATTCTTCAGAGGAGCTGGAAGGATGTCAGGACCTCCTCTTCCCCAACATGTGCTTTTGGGTTTAAAGAAGAATAACCATGACAGTACTCAGAACCATAAAGCCCAGAACCCAGAATCTAGAATTATATAACCCAGAACCAATACTGTAGAATCCTAGACCCCAGAGCTACAGATTGTAAAACCAGAACCACAGAACCTAGAAGTATAGATCCCAGATTCACAGAATTCTAAACCCAGAAATTTAGAAACTAGAGTCACAGAATCCAGAGCCATGGAATCCAGAATTACAGAATCCATGGCCCAGAATCATAGACCCTAGAGCACTAGAACTAGGACTTTTATACTAAAATGCTCTCTACACCCAATACCATCTTAAATTCTTCAGTGCCCCACTCAAATTCTCTTTTCCACAGGAAGAGTGCCCTCAGCTTTGGCAGGGCCCTCCTTCCTCTGAGCTTTCCAGTCCTCTCTGGATCCTGTGAATCCACCCATGCCTATCCTCTCCTCAGGTCTGATTCCCCTCTGCATCCACTCTATCCTTACACTGGATCTGACCCTGTTCCTGACTCATAGTAGACACTCTAGGCATGTTTGTGGAAAGAGTGAATTCTTGAACCATTTAGCCTGAACTCCTTCATGTTCCAGAGGAAATACCTGAAGCCCAGAGAGAGTATATTTTCCCATGGTCACACAGTATATTTGGGAAATCCCAGGGAAGATCCTAGTTTTCCTCATTCTAAGCCTAGGGCTCCTTCTCTTCGCCAGACTGGAGCTAAAGGACTGGAGTGTTGGCATGGAATTCCACCATATTTTATTGCTTTTTAATGTCCCCGTTGTTGTTAGTTTCACCCTCAAAAGCCTCAAAAGTTTAGGATAAACTACTTAGTCTGGTGGAGGTGGTGATGGTGGTAGGGATGACAGCAGGCTCTCTGGAGGAAGTGGTACCTGAGCCCAGCAAGCATGTGGGATGTTATGCCAGTCAAAGAGCAGTATGTGAAAAGGTCCAGTGGCAGGAGATGCATACTTTGCTCAGAGACTATAGGTGGAAAGTAGTCAGAGACAAAAGGTCTTGTTAAAGGAGACCCTGTAGGGTTATGTCTGCCATCCTAGAATGTTTAGGCCTTACTTAATGTATATCTTATATACATTATATCCCTAGATTGCTTATGGCTCCTTAAGGGCAGGAACTATGTTTTCCTCCCTAAAGCCCAAGGATAAACATAGATTTGACCAAGAGAAAGAAGCAGAAAATGTTGTGGCTTGGGAATACCACTTGCCTAAGGTTCAGCTGGGGCAGCTTATAAGAAAAGGAATGAATACCAAGTTAGACCAAGTGGGTGTAATCAAGAATAGCCTGAACATTCTGGAGGGTGGGGGATGAGCTGGAGGGCAAGAGAAGGTCGGTGGAGGTCAGGAGAGTGAACAGAAGAAGGTAAAGAAGATTCCTGTATTTGTTAGTTTCTATGTAGGTTTCAGAACCACGGACAGCTCCCAGGGGGGCTAGATGGGGCTTTTTCTGTTGATTCCTGGGATCGCTTACCTCTGTCTTTTTAGATGGAATTATCTGGATTGTTACCAAGAACGAGGGGATGGGCTCTAGATCCAGACTGCCTGAAATCATATCGTGGCCTGCCCCCTGCTAATTACATTATCTTGGACAATTATCTTAACTTCTCTGGGCTATGGTTGCCTTATCTGTCAAACAAGGATAATATTGGTACTTCATAGGGTTGTAGTGAAGAATAAATAAAAAATAATGAAAGTAAAGCTTCACGTTGTGGCTGGACATAGGAGGTGATAAAAGAAATGTGTCACTATTATCCTAAGATCTTTCTGTGCAAGATGGGGATTCTTGGATTCCATTCCCATTCTTTAAAATGAGGCCATTTGCTTCATCTGTATTATTAGACTTTTTTACCATAACAATGTATTTTTACATTATTTGGTCAATTATTTAAAATAAAACAAAATAAGGATACTGGACTAAGAAGTATTTATGTTCCATAACTGTCCAGTTGTAATGGTCCCTGGGTCTTTGATTCAGGACTTCCCAAGTGGATAAAAAGTTGAGCATGAAGCATAATGAGAAGTGAAGCCTTTGGAACAGGTCATGGGGTACACCAGTTGTAAAGAATTAGAAGTTCTTACTAATGTTTTTAGCCTCTACATTGTTTCTTTCCACTTTCCTCAGTGTATGCTCAGGTTTCTTGGCACCCTGAGCTATGATATGCACATATTCACCACTCCCCCCACACATACCACACTTCAGTCCCACTAGCATTCTTTGGATTTCTTGAATAGACCATGATCCTTCTCTCCTCTGAGGCTTCTCACATGCTTTTTCCTTTGTCAGGAAGTTGTACAGTATATACGGGATTCTTTGTAAGTCACAAAAACCCAATTCAAAACTCAACTCAGCCTGGCTTCAGCAAACTAATAAAAAAGGGAAATTAATTGGGGGCATTTTCCTGAAAATTCTAGTTGATGGCTTCAGGAATAGCTGGATCTAGGAACTTAAATGATGTCACCAGTTGTCTTTCTACCTTCTGCATTGCAGTCATTCACAGTCATGCTCTCCACTCTAAGTGAGAAATGAGAACTGTTAGCATTAGGATTACATGACATTAGTTTAGCATCTCTCCTGATTAGCAAAATTTCCTATATGGTTTTCATTGGCCTGGTTTATTTAGGTCATCTTCCCATGACTGAAGTGATTATTACAACAGGAGGAGAATTAACTTAATGGCCACGCCTCAGTAGCAGGAGCCAGGAGATGGGTCAGCCCCACCTGTATAGACTGAGAGTGGGTGGAAGTTGTTTTTGAAGCAAAATTGAGGAACGGTCCTACCAGAAGAGGAATGAATTCTAGACAGGCAAAAAAGGGGGGATGGCAGGGCCATTACAACTTTGTCTCCCTTCTTCTTGACATGTAGATCACTTTTCAGAGCTCAGTTTAAGACACGCCCCTTCAGAAAAGACTGTCCTGAGCCCTGAGCTAAACCACAGCCATCTAATCCTTTGTTTTACTTTTTAGCTCTTTTATATTCAAAGTTGGAATTTTTTAAGTACTGTCAAAGAGAACCAGAGCCAGACACTAAAGTGGTACAGACAGACTTTATTCAGAAACTACTGCAATAGGGAAAAAGAGACTTCAGTATAGAACTGAGCACAATTCCAAAGACAACAAAGACAGGTAGGTATTTATATAGCCAAGGAGCTGGGTGAGGGTGTCGGTGGAAACACCAAACTTAGGGGAATTTTTGCTACTCTGACTGAATAAGATTCTTACTGATCAGATATCAAGGATGAGAGATTCTTTCGAAACTGACTTAGCAGGATTCTTGCTAAAATTGAACTTGGTGAGGATGAATATGCAAGCTCAAGGTCAAGTTCTGGTGAGAAGAGGGTTTAGAAGAACCAGTCCAAAGTTCAGTCAAGGGGAATTTGTCATTACTTACTAGGCACCAAGCACTTTCTAAGTGATTTAGACACATTACCTAATTTAATCCTCTCAACTTCCCTATGTAATACATACCTTAATCTCCGTTTTAGAAATGAGGAAACTGAGGCCCAGAGAGGTTAAGTAACTTGCTCAAGTTCCTACAGTCAGAATGTGACAGGGCTGGGATGCAAATCCGGCCATTCATTCTTCAGAGCCCACTCCCTTAATTACTCTGCCACAGTCCTTCTTCTAAACATAATCATGCAAATAATCACAAGCTCAGCTGTCCTTACATGTATTCTTGATGTGAAGATAACAGTATTATTTACTGTTTAATCCACTAGACTGTGAACCCCACAGAGGCAGAGACATTATCTGCCTTGTCCATTTTTGGATCCTGTCTGAATTGTCCATCACCTAACCCAGTGTGTGTAGTACATAGGAGAACTCTGGTGTCCTCACCTTTCCAGTGGGAATCATGAGCCCACCCAATGTTCTGCTCCTTACAAGAGGGGTTTGGAGAGTTAAATCCAAACTCAGATCCCATCTTGCCTCTTGCCCCTTCTTGGCTTACTTCTTTCCTTCCCTCACCCTCCTCCCTCTTTTCTGCCTTCCCTCATCCTCTCTGCCCCTCCCCTACACCTGTCTCCCACACCCTCAATCTCTCCCCTTCCTCTGTCTTTGTCCCATATTTTCTCCTCCCTCTCCCCATTGTGCCCCCAGCTAATTAAATAATACTGTGGAATGTTTCATTTGCATTTGGCTCTGGGGCCTACGAGGAGGGTGGGCAGCCACGTGTTCATTAAGCAACTGTGTAGAGGAATGTACTTTTACTGCAACCCTTGTCTCATCTTGGCTCATCCTATGAGACAATTACATATTCACTGGGGAGGGGAAAAACCCACAAACCTCAGCCATGAATGCCTAAGACTTGGGAATGGGTTGAGGAGAGGAGGGCCCAGCTCTGAATCCAGGAAGGACTCATCAGCTTGCAGGGCAGGGTGGGGGAGGGATGCAGGGGAGGAGACTAAGCTGGACCCAGGAGACTCCCAAACTCCTGTTATTTCAACACTACCATAACTAAGGTCAGAGATCCCCCTTGGCTTTGACTTGATCCAGGTCAAAATGTAGTTATTAAACTCCTGGGGGTGGTTATTGCAAGGTCCTCAAACCCATCTGTTGTGTACCTAGCACTTAACAGCACCAAGCACTGCATGTACATGGAATACTTGGCTTAGCACACAACAAACCACTATTTTATTGTACTGTGTGCTGCTGCCATTATAGTGATGGAAGAATTCATGGAAAGCATTTCTGAATTCCTGGTAGATTTGCCCATTCTGCATTTCCTCAGTCACTGGTATTGAACAGTAGCAGTTGTAGTGGTGATAATGGCAGCCACCATCTATTGAGCACTTAGTGAATACAGGCATTGGGCTTTGTGATTTAGTAGGTTATTCATTTAATCCTCACAGCCTGGTTGGGGGGGGTGTAATTATTGTTATTATTCCCCTTTTGTGGTTAAGTAAACTGAGACTCAGCAGTAAAGTACCAAGACCAAAATGGTGAACATTAGACAATGGAGGACAGTGATCCCCAAGAGATGGGGCAAAAAATGGTAAGACCAAGGAGTCCCCAGCTTCCCATCTAAAGAGAATTCTAGGCCATGATGGAAGAGGAGGAACCAGGTGGAGCAAAGTTGAAGAGACAGAGCTGAGAAAACAGGAAGAACAAACAAGACAGGGTTCATAGGACAGAGTGGCAAGAGAAGAAAGAGGAAAACAGAAAGAATTCTGAAGATCTGCAGAGGGTCCCTCTCAAGTATTCAGCTGAGTACTGATGAACACCCCCATTTCAGGAAACTGTCAAATACTGGGGAGAGAACCACCTAAAAGAATGAGGGGTAAACTGGAAATGGTGTCTGTTCCCACTAGCCAGACTAGAAAACCTTATGGTTCACAGGGATTTGAGTAAAGTACACAGAAGGGTCTTTGCCTAGACCGTGGGCAGTAAATAGCCCTAGATTAAAGACTACATCAGTTCCTCCTTGCTTTTAATTCTTTAAAAGTAAGACCTGAAAAGACCAAACTGTTAATGAGTAGCAACACCCCAAAATATAGCTTGAGAAATTTTATAGAAACACAAAACTAGCCAGCATCCAGCAAGGTAGATTCATGATGCCTTAGATTCAAATAAAAATTAGCAGGCATTCAAAGAAGAGGGGAAATGTAACCCATAATGAGGAGATAAATGAATCAATCAGAACCAACTCAGAAGTGACACAGATAATAGAATTCGCAGACAAGGACTTTAAAAGTTATTATAATTGAATTCCATATGTTTGCAAGATGAAGTAGAGACATGGAAGATATTAAAAAGATCAAGTGGAACATTGAGAGGTGAAAACTATAATGTGTGAAATGAAATATACACTGGATGGAATTGATAGCAGATTAGAAATTGCCGAAGAAAAGATTAATGAACTTGACACCATAGTGGTAGAAACTGCTCACACTGAAGCAGAGAAAAAAAGAATTTTTTTTGAAACGAACAGAGCAGCGGTGAGTCGTGGAACAAATTCAAACTCTCTAATGTATACATAGAATTAGATCCCCAAAGGAGGGTGGAGGGAGGCAAAATATTTGAAACAATAATAGCAGAAAATTTTCCAAATTTAATGAGAACTATAATCCCACAGATCAAAGGAGCTCCACAAAACTAAGCACCAGAATTATGAAGAAAGCTACCGGCTTTTTTGTAGAAATTGACAAATTGATTTTCAAATTCATAGGGAAACAAAAAGGATCTACAATAACTAAAACAACCTTGAAAAAAAAAAGAACAAAGTTAGAGGATTAACACTCTGTGATGTCAAGACTTATCATAAAACTACAATAATTAGGACAATGTGGTGTTGGCATAAAAAGAAATAAAAAATAGATCAGTGGAACAGAATTAAAAAGCCCAGAAATAGACCCACAAACATATAAAGACAATTGATTTTTGACAAAAGAGCAAAGGCAATTCAGTGGAGAATGGATAGTCTTTTCATCAAACGGTACTGAAACAACTCAATGTCCACATGCAAAAAAATGAACTTCAATCCATATCTCACACCATACATAAAAATTAACTTTAAGTGGATCATAGACCTAAATGTAAAACTCAAAACTATAAAACTTCCATAAGAAAATGTAGGAGAAAACTTCCATGATCTTGGCTTAGGCAAAATATTTCTTAGATGTAACATCAAAAGCAAGATCTATCAAAGAACTAATTGATAAGTTGACCATCAACATTACGCACTTCTGCTTTTCAAAAGACACTGGTAAGAGAATAAAAAGACAAACCACTTCTGGGAGAGAATATTTGTAAATCATAATCTGATAAAGATTATATATAACTCTTATAACTCAATAAAAATCTTCAAATTGTTAGCTATTAACAACTAGTTCAAAAAATTTTTTTAACAATTTTATTTATTTATTTGACGAGAGAGAGACTGTGAGAGAAGGAACACAAGCAGGGGGAGTGGGAGAGGGAGAAGCAGGCTTCCCGCAGAGCAGGGAGCCCAATGCGGTGCTTGATCCCAGGACCCTGGGACCATGACCTGAGCTGAAAGCAGATGCTTAACGACTGAGCCACCCAGGCGCCCCTGGTTCAAAATTTTTGAAAGCCACGCTGGGTACCCTTAGGTGTCAGTCCAAATTCAGTGAAAAGTTGAGGCAGCTCGAGGAGAGATGGTGGGGGGCAGAGAACCGGCCCCAACACACCCCTGCAGACGCCCACACTGCTATTGGAATGGGTGCCCTGGCCTGGATAGGGACGGGCCTCCTTGTACTTTGTCAGTGGGATGAACCTGAAAGAGTCCTGGGCCCCCTAAGTCACGCGGTTGAGGGATAGGTGTGTGTGTGTGTGTGCTGGACGGTGACAAGGCTGGATGGTGACCATTGTCAACACAGCAACCAGACACCTGACCTGGTGCTGATTTGTGCCCAGCTCTGTCCTAAGCACTTAACCCAAACTATCCCATTTATTCCTCACAATGACACTATGAGGAAGTTATATTATTATCCCATTTTACAGATGAAGAAACTGAGGCAGGGAACGATGAGGCCCTTTCCTGAAATCTCAGCACTGGTTCAGGCCAGGCAGGGGTTGAAGCCAGCGGCTGGACTCCTGAGTCCACACTGGCCCCCCTTCCGTGGAGTGGGATACGGTTGCACCCTCATCACGGCTGTGCTGGTAGGTCCAGGGAGGACCTACTGTATGTCAGATAACGTCTGTACTCACATTACTTACTCTGCACACCCGAGTGAGGAGGGATCCCTACTCTCATTGCAGCCCCCCACTTCCCGACACTGTACCCCGCAGGCTGCAATAGCAACTTTGAGAATGGAAGTGTTGTTTTGGGGGTCCCTGGAGATCCCTTCAGAGTGAGTGGAGCTGCCTTCCCACCCACCCCCTCCAGGGGTCCAACCCCGGCCCCGTCAGACCCTGGGTCCTCCGCCCTAAGGAGGCCAGTGCCACCACTCCCTTCTTCCTGCTTAGAATTCAGACCGGCTAAAGAATTCTGCTGACCCCTTAGATCAGCGGAACTTTGGGCCCCGGAGGCCCCTTACTCTGCCAAGGGCCCTCTCCAGACAAGATTTGTTAATTCATTAGCATGGAAACAGCCACACTGCTAATAATCCCAGGACATTCGAACCATCTGTGCCTGGCGCCCTGGCACGGGGCCACTGCAGTCCTGCCAATAGGACCATGTCCTTCTCTTTTCTGAGCCACAAGGAGGCAGAACCTGCCACACTGACAGGGCCTGTTCTCTCTGAGGGCAGGGTCTGGTGTTGGGGGAACTTTGAGGACATCTAGATGGGAGACCCAGAGGAGGTGATCTAGGCAGGGAAAGGGAGACCTCAAATGGGCCAGAGGGGAGAATTCAACTTTTCTGAGCACCTACTATGTGCCAGGCATTTATATACACCACCTCATCCAAACCTTATCACCTTGGGGACAGATGTTGTCACCAACCCTACTATGTGATTGTGCCCATTCTGCAGATAAGAAAATTGAGGCCCGGAGAGCTTAAGTGATGTGCCCAAGACACACAGCTTGACCATGGAGAGACAGGCCCCCGGGGACCCCTAAGTCCATCTTCTCCCTCCCAACCACAATCTAGGTTTGCTCCTCACTGCATGGGGCTCCCCTCGGCCCCTCTACCTCTGCTGCCTCACCAAAGCCACCCGGCCACCTCCCCAGCCACCTCCGGGAAAGAGAAGCCTCAGTAAATCCCAGCCTTCAATGAGGAGGGGCCAAGATCCGTCCTGAGAAGCGAACATTTCCCGGCAGAGCAAATCACCAGGTGCTGCAACCACCCTCCCTCCCCAGCAAGTTTGTAAATCAAGCCTTAGACCTGGATTTGCAGCATCTGTTTCTGGGAAGTGAGGCAGGAAGCAGGGGAGAAATGCAGGGAGAAGAGCAGAGCCCTAGTCAGGCCCTGGGGGGCTTCTGGGCTGGAGGGGAGGGGCACAGCATGGCCACTGAGGGACCATTGCCCCCACCTGTGCCCCCAGGGGGATGGGCCAGATGCTTCCGGGGCTCCTGCCAGGCCCAACATTCTGTGGGTCCCTGACCCCGTGCTGGGGGCAGCTGGAGCAAAGGGTCTGGGCTCAGGGATGAGGCTGGGCAGGGGCTTGAGGTCGGCAGCATCTCTGAGCTAAGCCCTGGGTGGGGGCGATTGGGAAAAGGGGGCTGGTGGCCGCTGGGGACAGGCCCGGGGGGTCGGTGTGCCCAGCGGGGGTCCTGGGCCAGGGCAGCAGGAAGGAAGCCAGAGGGGCAGGACTCCACACCCTGGGCTGGGAGTCAGAGCCTGGTGGGTTCTGGTTCAGGGCTGATCCGCCGTGTGACCTTGGGCAAGTCACATGGCCTCTCTGGGCCTCAGCTGTCTCATCCGCACAGTGGGGATGACCATTTCTGCCCTGGATGTGGGGCTGCTGGGAGGACTGACGGAGGTCCAAGCGGGAAGCGACGGCCAGGAAGGTTCTCAGGAGCACAGGGGGCCAGGCCTGGCCCTGCTCCACCTGCCTCTGCTCCCAGCCTCCTGGTGATTGGCCAGGCCCTGGCGTCCCCGCCCCTGAGAGCCCAGCTGATTGGAGGAGGCGGAGCCTTTGTGCAAAAAGAGGCTCCCTCCCTGCCCCCGCTGCTCCCCCAAGGCCACCAGCCCTGGGGCTTCACACGTGCTGGCTTGTCTCCCCAGAAACGGCTGGACCCTGGTAAAACATTGGCTTTATTGTCTAAATGCAGGACCTCTCTGGCTGTCTCCCCAGGACCCGTGCTGCTCCCCCCACCCCACCACGACCCTCCCCTCCTCTCCCTACCTCCCCACCAGCCCTGTGACACTGGGCAAGTCCTTCACATCTCTGAGCCTCAGTCTCTTCCTCTGTTGAATGGGGATACGCATGCCCACCCATGGATTTGTCCTGCTCATGGACACAGCCCTGTGGTCCTTAAACACGCATTTCTGGGGGGCCTCCTGGGTACCAGCCCTGTTCTGGGAGGTGAGGACAGGGAGGTGGGCAGTGGAGACGAGGCTCTGCTCTCTCAGAGCTCCCATCGTGCGGGTTGGCAGGTGGCCGTGGGGAGGCACTGGCCGGGAAAGGGTCTGTAGGCGGCCAAGGGCCGGGGCTGTGCAGAGTGGGAGGGTGACGCACCCAGAGTCACAGGGTGGGTCACGGGCAGAGCCCAGGCCAGGCTGACAGCAGGGCAGACCCGGGACTCACCCCTGCCAGGGGACCCACGGGTGGATTTCCAGACGCACAACCCAGTGAGGACGCCCCCTATGCAGGGCCAGCCAGGTCCCACGGCAAGCATCGGCTCAGGGTGGAGGCTGAGCGGCCTGGGTCCCCTTGCCTCCTTGGGCCCGGACACGGGCTCTCAGGCCGCACAGGGGAGGTTGTCTGGTCATGCGGGTCCCACTGGAAGAATGACCCACAGCTTCCCCTTCCTGAGCTCTCTGTCACCCTGTCCAGTAGCACCAGAATGTCCCGCAGTCTTATCTTGGGACTTGAGGAGGTTTGGAACTGGATCTTATTATCAGAACATTCTGCCAGATCGAGCCGCAGCTGGCTGTTCAGGCAGCACCTTCCTCCCCACCAACGACAACAGATTTTTTAATTATTATAATTATCACTTGGAATATTGCTTTGTTGGCACTGATAAATGAAATGGAATTTGGCTCCTCTGCCTCTCTCTCTCTCTTCATCTTTAAATCTGATGGCGAGTTTCATAACATACCCAGAAACAGGGGTTGGTAAGAGGAGGTTCCTGAGGGGACTTCGTGCAGGAAGGAGTCTGGGGTAAGTGGGTGTGAATGTGGACGTGGAGATACCTCTGGCAGGGGAGGAGGACTCACACATGCATGAGTGTGCACGAGTGTGTGTGCAAGCATGTGCCCATGTGCACGGGCACTGATGGTGGTGCCCACAGGGGGCAGGGGGCACCTCCCTGGGGGCCAGGTGTGGGGGCGGGGTCAGCTGAAGGTACCTGGGGAGCGGGTGGCGGGGCAGGTGCAGGTCTCTGCCTGGGGGTGACAGCCGGGGCCCTGGAGGCAGGTAGGCCCATGTGCCTGCCCCCTGGTTGTTTACCTCCCCTCTGCTCCCCGATTTTCCTCATCTCCAACAGGGCACAGAGCCGGTTCCTCCCACATCGGACTGTTAACTATCAGAATTAAGCTCGAGGGCCGCCTGTGTGGCTCAGTCAGTTAAGCATCCGACTCTTGCTCTCAGCTCAGGTCTTGATCTCAGGGTTGTGAGTTCAAGCCCCACATTGGGCTTCATGCTGGGAGTGGAGCCTACTTAAAAAATAAAGAAAAGAATTAAGTGCGCTGTACCATGAACTCAGCGTGCAGAGGGTGAGTGCTCAGGGAGGGTTAGTTGTATTTTAGGCAGGGTGCAGGGACAGTGTGGTGACCGCACAGGTGACAGGGACTGACCATGGGTGATGAGGACTCAGGTCCTAGGGTCCAGGCAGCAGGCCTGCCTTGGCTAGAGGCCCAGCAGCCCTCTCTAGAGAGACCTGTCCATCCTCCCAAGAGGTGGCTGGCGGACTACGGTGGTTTGCAGCCCAGCCTCTTCTCCTGCCCCCAGCATCCCCCAGTGGGAGCTTAGGACCCCATTGAGGGGACCATGAGGCACCAGTGCTGGGCTCGGCCAGAGCCTCAGTCTCCGGGGGGGGGGGGGGGGGAGGGATGGGAAGGCACAGCCATCCCTGAGCACCTACTGTGTACTAAACACCTGTGCCTGCCTCAGCCTCCATCCTCCCAACAAGCTGCCACTGCCCCCATTTTACAGAGGAAGAAACTGAGACTCAGAGCAGCTGAGTGACTGGTCCAGGGCCACAAGCCACTTAGTGGCCTAGGAGTAACATGAGCCTAGGTCTGTCAGAGACCAGGAACCCACTACTCTCCCAGGGCCCCTCCACTGACTACTTACTCAGGGTGGACCCTGAGCACCCCCCCTCTAGGGTTGGAGTGGTAGAGAGAACGTGAAGAGGGCAGGTACCCCCTCTCCATCCAGGTGCTGATTCCATCATGGGACTTTCCAGCGTGACCTGTGGTGGGTCCCTCCCCTCCTCTTAGCCTCCATCCCCTCACCTGTCCCACGAGGAGGAGGACCCCCACGCTGGGGGACAGAGGGGGCTCCTCGGAGACCTGCAGTGCAGTACTTATACCCGACAGCCTGGGTCCAGACCCGGCCCTCAGCACCCATGGGCTGCATGGCCTTGAGTAAATTGCTTAACCACACAATTTTCTTATCCATAAAGTAGGAGGATCATAATAAAATCAGAGATGTCTTGCAGAGGTGTCACAAGGATCAGATCATTTGGGAGCCTTAGGGAAGTTACAGCAGCCCCTGGCGCAAGGCAAAAGCTCAATGAATGGGAGCCATTTTAATTTGATGCGGGATGATCATGAAGATTAAGCATAATGGTAATAGCAAACACGTAAATAGCATTTGGAAAAAAAGATATGGTGTTGGCGAGCATCTTATTCAGGACAAGCTCAGTGAATGCCACTGTCCCCGTCACTCCCCACCCACCTCTGCTGACCTCTCCTGACCCCAGTGCAGCCCACCCACCAAGCTCCTGTCACGGGATCCCACCCACATGCCCAGGCTCAAGCTCCGTCCACCTCCTCGGGGGCCCCACACCCTGAATCCCAGAAACAAGAAGCACCTTTCAGTGTAATTTGCTCTCCAGCCCCACGCGCGTCCCAGAGGTCGAATTACTCAGACCTTTGGGGTCCCTGCTGCCTGTGGGCAGCATCTCTGCAGCATCTCTGAGCCCCACGGCCCAGCGGCTGAGGGCTGAGCTTCCTCTTCCCCGCTGACTCCCCTCCTGCTGCCCAGCCCCCAACAAGACAGGGTGGGGGGCAGGGGCGGCAGGGGGAGGGGGTGGGCAGGCCCTGGCTCCCAGAGGTTGGGATGTTTCCTTTAGAATGAAGCATTTTAGATGATTGAATTCAGCCCCCACTCTCCTTTCCGTTTTTCATATGGGAAAACTGAGGCCCAGAGAGGGCCAGAAACTTCCCACTATAACTCAGCTGAAAGCAGAGACCAGAACTCTGGTTCTCTGTCCAGCCAGGGCTCTTCAGACCACTCTGACAGGGATTAGAAGACTTGAAGACTTGTTTAAGGGAGAACAAACAGATCAGTTTGCTGCTGTGTGGGGAAGAGGACTAGGAAGCGGGGCTTCTAAAGGATTGGATTATGTAGGCAATGGGGAGCCCTGGGTGGTTCTTGAGCAAGATAGTGACACAGTCAGAGCTTGCTTTAGGGAGCTGTCTCAGGAAGCGGCATGGAGGCACTATTGGAGATGATGAGACTAGAGGCAGGGAGACTGGCCGAGAGCCTGGAACAGTGTCAGGAGGGTAGTGACGAGGTGTGACCCCAGAACAATGATGTCACACGAGTGACCATGTATTGAACACTTGTGGATCCCAGGAACTTTATATGCTCCATCTTATTGAATCTTCAAAACCGTCCCATTGATGATTCCACTTTTCAGAACCTGAAGCTCAGAGAGGTTAGGTTAGTCCCTGAGAGTCACACATCAATAAAGTGATGGAGCGCAGGCTTGAGTCTAGCAGCACCGGCTCTGCCTGGGGCTGGCATGTCCGGGACTGTGACAGTGGGTGTGGGGAGGAGGGACACTCGCACAGAGATTTGAGAGGACAAACTGACAGGGGAGGGAGGTAGCAAGGTTGGATGAGAGTTGGAGAATCAGCCTGGGAGTTTGAGCTTTTGAGGGGATGTTGAGGTGGAGCCTGAGTCTGGGGAGAAGGTCGAGAACCTGTTGGACCGGATGTAGCATGAGGCAGAGACCACGAGGGCCATGTGTCTCCTCTCTCTCTCTCTCTCTCTCTCACAGTGTCTTCTAATCTGAAGGGGTTTTAAATCAATGACTGATGACCCCCAGAATTACATGAGGACTTCTCTGAGTTCCAGACTCTGAGCTTTGTATCAGTCAGGTGAGGCGAGGCTCTGCTGTGTAACAGACATACCCCCAAATCTCAGGTCCTTCTTCCTCACTCATGCTACCTGCCCTTCTTGTTGGCTGGGCCCTCTGATCCACATTATTCTCTCTCCAAGCTTCAGGCTGGTGGGTCTGAATGGGTCTGGTGGGTCTGGTCATTTGGGCAGAGAGGAAAAGAAGCAAGGGAAATCGTGGCTAGATTCTTAAGCTTCAGTCTGCACATCTTCCACTCACACTTCACTGAGAAACAAGTTACTTGCTTGATACAAATTCAGGTGGGCAGAGAAGTGCAATCCACCACAGGTCTGGGAGGAAAAAAGGAAATTTTGGTGCACAGTACAAGTGTCAAGTATTCAGTATGCCCAGTTGTGCACCCAAGAGGCAGCTCAAACTTAGCATATCCAAAAGAGAACTTCCTCTCCTTCAAACCCACCTGCTCCAAGCCTTTCCTGTACCTACAAATGGCACCTCCATCTACCTGGTCAATCAGTCTGAGCATCTGAGAGTCATTCTTGACTCTCTCCTTTTCCCACCACCCACATCAAAGCCATCACCAAGTTCCATCAATTCAACCACCATCGTGTGTCTGCCTTTCATCTGCTTCTTTCCACCTGCCCTGCCCGCACCCTGGTCCTGCCGCCAGCTCTCCCCTGGACACCTGCGGTGGCTCCAGCCAGGGCCCCCTGCTCCTTCTTGCCCCTCCACACTCCATTACCCACAGCAGCGAGTGTGACCTTTAAAAACATACACAACCGTCACTTTCCTGCTCAAAACCCTCCAGGGGCTCCCGCTGCTCCCAGAATAAACTCCAGAATCCTCACCATGGCCATGGGGTTGTGTGTGAGCCAACAGCTGTCTCCAGCCATGTCTATGGCCTCCTCCTGTCCCACAGTCCCTCGGGTACCCCGGCTCAGCCCCCCAGCACTTTGGGACACCCCTAGATGGTGCCAAGGACTTCATATTCACTATCCCAATGCCTGGGATGACCATCTTATCCACAGACCTCAGCCTGGAGTCAAAGCCTTCCCAGACCCCCTGGCAGAGGATCCCAGTCCAGGAACTCTTCAACCCATCATCCTGCTTTATCTCTGTCATGACTTCTACCACTTTCGGAAATTATCCCTTCACTAGTGGGTTCTGATCCATCTCCCTCCTGAGGCTGCAAGCTCCATGGGGCAGGGACTTTGTCTGTGTTGTGCCCTGCTACATCCCCAGCACCCTGCATGGGGCCAGGCACCTAGTCGGTGCTCACCAGACACTTGTTGAATGGATGAATGCATGGATGAGTGGATGGATGGATGGATGGATGGATGAGTGAGCTGGACTGGAACTCAGACCTCCTGCCTCCAGGGCTGGGCTCTCCCTGTTGCACAGTTATCGGGAAGAAGAGGTTTAAGCATGGTCAGGGGCGGTCCCAGCCCTGCCTGATCCATCCTAGGCTGGACGACACAGTGGGGCCTGTCCACATGATCCCTGAGCCCTAGTCCTCCTGACAAAGACCTTCCCTGGTATCCGAAGGGTTTGAGAGTCAGCATGTGGCCTCCCTTCCATTTCCAGCTTCCTGCCTACACCCCCTCCACTGAGCCAGCCTATCCACTGGGACTTCCACAGACTCTGCCCACCTCAGTCCTGTTAAGAGGGCCGAGGAGAGGATGTCCAATGGGGGAGGCCTCAGGCTGGTAGGGAGAGGAACCATCCTGACTTTAGGAGACCCTAGTCTAGGGAGGAGACATATATCTGTTCTTAGATGCCACCACCTTGGAGGAAGACTCAGAGTCCCCACTGTAGTGAGGGAGAGTCCTGCCTTCAGTCCTGCCCCAACATTCAGTCAAATGGGGGAGTCCTAGTTCTGATTAGGGTCAAGAGCTCTCCTGGTAGGGAGCCCCCAGTCCCTGCAGACTCACAGTGGCATGAGCTCACATTGTATCTACAGAGACCATCGGTAAGGTGGCCCCCTCATAGGTAGACACCCCACCCCCATCCTGAGGGAGAGGAACAGCCTGGGGGCAGATAGAGGCTACCCTCCCCAGATGAGTGGACCCTGGGGCAGAGCTGACAAGAGCATTCCTCTCCTGGGAGGTCAAACTCCCATGTCCCCTAGGCTGGTGGAGGGAGGAGGGAGCCTGGACCACAGCCCCACTGTGCCCCCAGCATCCTGTGTCATCATGGATGGGCCCCTGCCCCTCTCCAGGCCCATCTTCTCCTCTGTGACCTGGGCTGGGTGACACGGGATGCCGCCCCCACCTCCACGCTAGAATCTCTCTCCTCTCCTCGTTTTGTGTCTCACGTCCCCTTGCCCCCAACCCTCTTGCCCCATCTCCCTTGGTTCCTGATCCTGCAATTGTGGGGGGATCACAACTTGGCTAATTTCTGGGGCCCGTAAATCACCCAGTGGGGAGGCCAGGTGGGTGGCCCTGCTTCCAGTCCATCACCCACCCTAATGCATCGACTGACACTTTCAATTTATTTTTCAATTCCTTTACCATCAGAAATGACAATTAAATTTCCAGCGTAAATACCACTTTACCAAACTGAATTAATCACGGGTGGGGAGGGGCAGACAGGCTCCAGCAGCCGTCAGAGCGGCTCAGACATTAACCCTTCGCTCCTCACCGAGGCCCCGCAGGGGGGACACAGGCTGCCACGCAGAGCCTCCCTGGGGTCACCTGACCCGGACCCCTCTGCCCTCTTGCAGCCGGCCTCCTGCGGGCAGTCTGGGAAGAGAGTATTGCCCAAGGTCACCTTCCCCATCAGGGCAGAGTCAGGGGACGCCCGCCCCTCATCCCCCAGACCTGCTCCTTCCTGACCCGCCTCCAGCCCGACCCGGATGGGGGCCGCATGGCTGAGAGGGGGCATGATGTGGGGAGGGTCCAGGGCTTGGGATTATCCAGGCCACCTGTGGGGCCGGGGCTCCTGCAGGCATGAGGGTGGGGGCCCCAGATGATCGCAGGACCTGGGCTGACAGGGGTCATGGAGGGACGGGGGCGGAGGGCCTCTTCACCCTCACTTGGTGATGATTTTAATAAAGCTGCTAGCCCTCCATCCCTGCTCGGTCAGGCACGGGTTTAGGCGCAACCTTCGCCAGCGCCCCCTCCGTCGTGACCACCGATATGAGCCCAACCGACAGCTGCATTGACATCTGTTTCCCCCTGTCCTCCGTCTCCCCAACCCTGACCACAGTCTCCTCACCCGTCTCCCCGCTTCCACAGCTGCCCCCCAGTCATTCCCCATCCACGGGCAGAGTCATGGTCTCCAGTGCAAATGTTGCCCCGTCATTTCCTGACTCGGAGCACTTCCGCGCTTCCCTCTGCTCTCGGGTCAGGTCCCCGCCCTCTGCAGCCACTGGGACCAGGGGGACCGGGCTCTGACCCCCTCAGATGGTCCTCCCACCTGAAGAGTCCCCTTCCTTCCTGACACCAAATTAGATGTCATCACCTCAGATAACCCTCTCTGACCATCACCCCCAATCCAAATTAGTTTCTACCCCCTAAGATTCTTTCTTGAGGTGTCTATTTCCTTTCCTTCAGAGCACTTAACACA
Source organism: Phoca vitulina (assembly GCF_004348235.1). Lineage (NCBI taxonomy): Eukaryota > Metazoa > Chordata > Mammalia > Carnivora > Phocidae > Phoca > Phoca vitulina. Next base: position 79,137,103 of record NW_022589705.1, read on the forward strand.
AATGATAATTATGTATTTATTTATGGTTTATTTGTTTAATAGACTCTTCAGTGAAGGGATTCTGTCTGACTCACTCAATGCTGCAGCTGAAGTCCCAAGAACAGGACCTGGAATGTCGCAGATGCTTGGGGCAGACTTCTGCATGAATGAATGAATGAACGAATGAACGTTAAATCCCTCCTCTTAGCAGGCTGGGCTCTGATGCTGAAGTGGGCATAGCCTCAGTCCTTTCACTCCTCACCGTCAAGCATGTAATGACAGCCCAGCCCTGGGGCTGCTGATGAGGGCTTCAAAGAGAACCTAAAACATCACTGGGCTCTGAGGGATGAGTAGGAGTTTGCTTAGCATTGAGGTCATGGAAGGGCATTTCCGGTAGAGGGAACAGAAGGTGCAAAGGGCAGGATTGTTTGGAGAATAACGAGTTGAGTGAAGCTGAACATTAGGTGGTGTGTGGGGGCAGGGTAGGGGGATGGAGGGGGCTCCCCTCCATGGTGCTAGAGGGGCTGCAGGGGCTGGACCTAGAGGGGCCTTGAGCACCAGGCTGAGGTATGCAGATTCTACCCTGAGGGTGGTGGAAGGGGAGAGGTTCTTGGGACAGTTTTCAACTGGGAGATGCTCAGACAGCAGAGGTGCAATGAATGGTTGTGATATTCAGCACTGTAGATGCAAATGCCTAAAACAGTACCTGATAGTGCAGGGGATCGAGGAATAGCAGCTTCTTTATTAGTATCATCACCAAATGATGGGGAAGAGGCCATACTGGCAACTCTCAGGCCCTCAGACACACTCTGCCCCAACTCAGGGCCTTTGCACATGCACTTCCCTCTGCCTGGAATGCTCCTCTCTCCTTGTAGCCTTGCTAATGTCTTCATATCTTTCAGGTCCCAGCTCAGCCATTACCTCCCCAGGGAAATCTCTCCTCGTTCCCTCCTTTCTGTGACCCCTCTCACTACATCCTCTCTATTCCCTGGTGGGCAATGATCTACTTGGGTGATTGTCTCATTCACATCCATCCCCTGCTGGATTCTGACCTCCAGGAGGTATCGGCAGTGTCTGCTTCACTCTCCACGGTAATCCAGCACCCAGCACAGTGCCTGGAACATAGAAAAAGATGGGAGTATACGTTGGTCCCATGAGTGGAGCAAACAGATCAAGAAGCTCCTTAAAGAAAGTGAGTTTTCCAAAGGGCACTGACACACACACGCCCCAGCCCAGGCAGCGAGCAGACCCCGACCCCTGGCTCCTCCTGGCGCTGCCTCCTGATCCCCATTTGCCCATATCCGGCGCTACTAAGTGACCAGCTGATGCAGAAGGAGTTAATGGCCCAAGTCACCAGAAGGATTCCACGGGGCCTGCCTGGTGGGCTGAGCCCTGTAATCAGCCCTGCATTCTGGGGAGAGCCAAAGGGAGCCCCTTCCCCCTCCTGGAGCCCCAGCACTGGCTCCAAGTACCACCTCCTCTCTTGCCTCCCTGGAGTGGGCTCTTCTGTGTTTACACATGAACAGGCCCAGGGAGGGGAGGTCACAGGCCCGAGGACCTGCAGCTGCTTGGTGCTGGAGCTGGACCAGGGTCCTGTTCTCTGAGTCATGCTGCATCCTTCATCTTCCCCCCACCCAGCACTGCTGGTGGTTGAACACAGTGATTTCAAGCACTTCCCCAGCCCTCCCCTCTGCCCTCCTGGGGACTCTGCCTGCCTGTCCCCCAGTCTGCCTCCCAGACCGAAGAGCTCATCCCCAGGACCCAGCTCCCCACTCCCCAAAGATTCCCCTAGGAGCTGTCACCTCAGCAAAACCCCTAGAGAAGAGATGTAACTCCTATCCCACTTCCTCCACTCAGTAACTTTCATTAATTCATTCACCCGCCCACCACCCCCCATCCTCCAGCCCTCCCTCCTCCCCTTCTCCCCTCCTCCCCTCCTCCCATCCTTCCGCCCTCCCATCATCTGATGAGCAGCTACTCTGGGCGCAGCTGCTCGAGGCACAGGAGGGGCAGGCAGGGGACAGAAGACACCCAGCCCCTCCTCACGGCCCTCGCAGTCATGGGGAGAGGTGACAGACACACCAACGACTGACCAATTCCTGACCAGGCCAGCTGGTGCGGAGCGTGTGGGGAGGGCTCTGACGGAGAAGAGAAGAGCCCTGTGGACAGGACGGGGATGTGGAACAGTGTGGGGGTCACTGAGTGACTGGAGGGGCCACGACCTCAAGCAGAGGTCAGGAGGGGCCCCGGGGGGGTGGCGCTGAGCTGAGACGGAAAGTGAAGGAGCCAACATGCCCAGGAGCCGGGGGCGGGTGAATGTCGTTATTGACCGAGCCCTTCGCTCTCTGAAGTGTCCCAGGTGTGACATAGGTCGGGAGGTCGCCTCTGCCAATAGGGCTAGCCAAGCTCCTGTGCACAAATCTGACCCCAGGGTGGCCCGCGGTCGGTCGGCACCAGGACACAAGAGCTATGATGTCCTCACGGCTGTCACCTCGCACTTTGCTTCCTTCCCTCTGAACCCACAGGGGCTTCCCGGCCACCTGCTGTCTCGAAGTCTCAGAAATCCGCAACGAGGGGTGTTTGGGGTGAGCACTGTCTCCCCTGGATGGAGCTGCCTGCCCCCCAGGCTGTGGGGGGAGCCCGAGCACCCCGAGTGCCCACCTGCGGGGGGGGGGGTCAGGTGCGAGGGGTCGGTCTGTCCCCGTCCCCATCCCCGCAGACCAGGCAGGTGGCTCCTGCTGACAGACCATCCTGTCGGGAATCTGGGGAAGGGCTAATTAATTACGATCATTGACACCTTCGCCAGATGTCTACCATGTGACACCAGCTCTGACGGTAAAAGTTTCAGGTAATTCTGTTTGAACAGCACTTTCCAAGCAATATGCTTTTCATTTGGCTCACCAGGAAACTAGGTTTATTTTTGAGGACACTGCCTAGGGTGGGCTGGCCAGCACTTGCTCACCTCCTAGAGGGGTCAGAGGGTGCCTGGGCATCTGGTCTGTCTCGCTCAAGCACAGGATGTCTGCTGGGAGAAGCAAATTCTCCCCAAGACCCCGGAGCAGCTCAGCTCGGGAACTGTCCCATGTCCCCTCTGCCTTGTTTTTCTCTGGTCTGCAAAGTCACATAACTGTGGGGGGGACTTCACCAGCTTTCAATCCCTTTCCTCCAGCCCCTTGTCCCCATCACATGGATCTGGGTCTGTTTTGTTCCTGATGTGCCCCCAAGCTCCTGGAACAGTGCCTGGCACATAGTAGGTGCTCAATCAGTGAGCACATCTCTAATAATGACAGCACAGGTGTTCGAAGGCTCGCCAGGTGCTCTCACAGGCTCTGCTAGTCCTATGGTAAGAATGAGGTAATGAGCAGAGTTGGCGTCTATTAGAGCTACGTGCTGGCACCGTTCTAAGCCCTTCTAATGGATTGACCCCTTAATCCTCACAAAGCCCCGTGGGGAGGGTACTATGATCCGTTTCCATTTTACACATGACTTAAGTCCCTTGACCAAAGCCACATGGCTGCAGCATGGCAGAGCTGAACCTTGAACCTGGGTATCCTCTAGACATGCCAGAGTCTGCTTCTGACCATTCTACGGATGGAGCCCAAGACTCGGACAGGTGTTCCAATTCCCTACCACTGTGGAACAAGCCACTCTAAAACCTGGTGGCTGTAAATGGCCACCATTATATTATATTTTGCTCATCATTTTCCGAGTTAGGACTTTGGCACATGGAGGACAGTGTGTGTCTGCTCCCCAAGGACAGGCCTTAGCAGGGTGGCCCACAGGACTATCACGGCGATGGCACGATGGGCCTCAGGTCTGGTTGTTGGCTGGCTCCTGGGTCCCTCCCCCATCACACCTGCCGGGGTTGCGATGTCCCTCACATGCATGCCACCTGGGCTGGCTCAGCTCCCACCATGGGGGTCAGTGGGCATCTCTGTCCCCGTGGCGTCTTGGCTTCCTCAAGGCCAGACAGTCGCACCAGTTCCACTGCCCCCTGCAGTCGGACGTCCCCCCTGACTGGACGGCGGAGCTGCTGGTTGTTTCTGGCCCACTCCCAGAAGCCAACAGAGCATCCCTGCTGCCATCTTCTACTGGTCAAAGGCAAAGATCACCCCCTCCAGATGCAGGGGGACAAACCACACCGACTGCAGCAGTGAAAACCTGCGCCCTGAAGTCCATGCAAATTCTGAGGGACAGACATTACCCAGAGGCAAGTCCCATGTGTCCCCAGAGTCTTGAACACCCATGCTGTCCCATCTGCCTTTCCAATAAAGCCCTCTTCTTCCCACTCTGTGAGACTTCCATACCTTCACCAGTCACCTGCCTTGGCCCTTGGCCACTCCGTGTCCTCCAATTCCAGCCCTAGGCCTGAGACGACACCTCGGGGCCCCCAAAGTGTGGCTGACCGCCTCCTGAAAGGGGGAGGGGCTTGTTAACATGCTGATCCCCAGGACCCTCCCCAGACCCCAGAACTAGGACCCGGAGCAGGGGATCTGTACTCAGCTTCCTCCCTGGGTGAGTCTGACTCTCTCTAGTGCCTGGGAACCACTGTCTGAGTTTGTTGACTCCTTGCCCACCTCCCCCCAGACCCCCCCATCTGTGCCAGGCCCGGGCTGACCTCTGGCCCACACTGCCCCACGCCATCCCCCCAGCAGCGCTGGGTCCAAACCGCCACCGCCCTTCCATAGGGTGCCAGATGGGGCTCAGGGCAGAAGGACCTGTCCAGTCTCTGCCCTTGGCTCCAGCCCCATCACCCGTCCCTCCCCCCAGAACCCTAACCCCCCAGGCCTGAGGGCACAGACAGGTGAAGCCTCTGGGGGGCGCTGGGTGGGGAGGCCCTGCCAGCTCTCATACCGGCTGCCCAGGAGGGACTGGGGGGCCAGGCTTCGAGCCCCCAAGCCGGGACCTTCAGTCCTGCAGCAGCAGGAAGGAATCCAGAAGCCCCCGCCCCCTCCGTGTGTCTGTAAGTCAGCTGACCCCTCAGCGAGTCACCCGCCCGTCCACCCCCCCATCCATGCCAGGCCCAAGTCCAGCCACGGGACTGCACCCCCAGCAAACCTGTGGGAGCCCCGGCAGTCAGAGCCCGCCCAGAGCCTCTTCCTCCCATTGTCGCTCCCAGATCTCACTTCAGGCTCCGGGTTTGCAGTTCAATGAGAGACAAAGTCAACTGCCCTATTTGCCTCCACACTGTCCACTACCAGGAGACTGGGGTCTGATGGAAAGTTCTGGAACACCTGAGTTTTTGATCCCTGAAAGCTGGCTTTGTGCCGGGCACAAGACTTCCTCTGCCTCCCCTCACCCAACCGTCACAACAACCCCCCGGGTATTGCTACCCGCCCAGGCTGTGGATGAGGAAGCCGAGGCAGGAGAGGTCTGGATCCTGGCGCCCCACCAGCAGGCCATGGCTCCGACCTCCCGCCCCCCAGCACCATCCCCAGTGCCACCTGCTCTGCGGGCCCGGAGCCGCCACCAGCTCTGGGGCAGTGACTTCGGGGCTCCGCCAGGAACACACCTGGGAACGAGAGGTCACATCCAACGGCTCCACGGACGTGTCTGTACCTGGGGTCCTGGCACTGGACGAGCTCGGGTGAAAGTCGTTTCCAACAGAACCACTAACTGGGACCCACGATCGCCGGTCCGAACCCGTAACTGACTCTAAGCTTGTGTCGGGCCCACGCTGTGCTCTGTAAATGTTGAGTGGCCTTTGGCCAAAAGCAATAAAATTCTGGCCTAGAAACATGAAAAGGACTTTGAAGTTATGAGCCCCGAGCCCTGGCCTGTGGTCTGGCTGAGGACAGGATGAGGGGGCAGAAGGAAAAGGAGAAAAGCATAGCAGCGATTTCCCCTGCGCTCCTCCCTCCAGGCCTCCAGGAACCTCTGGAATGGAAAACAGAGGAGAGGGGGGCGCGGGAGGATGCCCAGCACGGGGAGGGGCCCTCGCAGGGTCACCTTGCCCTTGAGGACTTCCGGCTGCCTCCAGCGGGACAGCCCAGGGAGGAGGAGCAAAGGGGTGGCTGAGACCCTGCCAAGGTCACTGGGGCTCCTTCTACACTCAAGGATAGAATTTTCTAGCTTAGGCTCAAAGCTTAGATGGGGCCTCCTACTCCAGTCCTATATGAGTTTTGAGATGGTTCACGTCTGGCTGACCATAATGAGGAAAGAATTTCAAGAAGGGAAGGAGAGAGCCATAGGGCCAAGCTCTAGTCATCTCTGGCCTAATTTATCCACCCAGTGGTTTTTTGGACAAAGTGGGAAAGAAGAGGCAGGTCCTGTCTGCATGTGCTCACAATGCAGAAAATGTTGGGGTTCGGAGCCTACGGCCAAGAAAAGAATTCTTGAGATGTCTTCGGTGCAAAAAGGTATTTTTATTAAAGCACGGGGACAGGACCCCCCAGGCAGAAAGGGCTGCACTCGTGTTGTGACAGGTGACTGATTATATGTTTTCAAGTGGGGAGGGGGTTAGGAACAGCACAAGCCTCCCAGGTATTTTAGAAACAAGGTTTCCAGGACCTTGAGGGGGCTAGCTATTGTTAGGGAAAGGTCAGTCGTTACTGTCTGTCAAACCTTAGTCATGAGACCCTTCAGATGTATATCGGTGGGCCATATGCTTGGGGGATGATTGCCAACATGTATCTTGGGGGGTAGACATAAAGGAAGTTTCCGAAGGAATCTTTGTATGTTAAAGACGACTTCTGGGATCCTGGAGGTCGGGATAATGTTAAGCTAAGATTGCCTTTAGCCTTTAGCAAAGTATTAACATGGAAGCAGCTGAGTTCCTAGAGGAATGTCACTCTGCCTGTTTCCAGGACTTGTCAGGGGGCTGTAAGTAGTAAGGAAATTTAATTTGTTCTTTTGCCTTTGTTTCCCACATCACGACCGCAAAAAGCATAGGAGAAAGCCTGTATGGGCTCTGGCCTTATAGCATAGCGACCCTCGCCCCCAGTAACCGTGGCCCTGATAAATTAGATCAGAGCTCCTCCTGCTTTGTGGGCTGGGGGTGGCCAGGAAGGCAGAGATGGGTGAGGTGGGAACAAGGGAGAAGGCTCCCTCCCCCTCTGTCAATCATACACTGTGGCAGATGCTGTCCCGGTCCCAGGCATAGCACACCCCCCCTCCCAACACTCCCCATCCCAGACCTTCCCACTAGAACGTTCCAGCAAGTGCCCATGAGTCTCCATCTGACACCTCCTCTTGGGCTGCTGCCAGGCAGACAGCCTTCCACCAACGATAGGGAGGGACCTGGTAAGGACCTGAAGGACACCCACCACAGCTCCCCGGCCCATCGGTGGAGTAGCTGGGAGGGGTGTTCTAGAAAGTCTCCTAGCATTCCCCACTGGGAGTGAGCCCCAGTTGCCCCTCAGTGGTAAGTGTTCAAAAAATGCACTTTGGCGTGCTGACTTTGAACCCTTTCTAGTTGTGTGGTCTTAGGTACGTCGCCTCAAGTCCTGACTTCAATTTCCTCCTCTGTGAGGATGCTTACCTACCCGGCAGCTTTCTAGGGAGATTTGTGATTATCGGTGCCAAGTGCTTGGACGAGCATCTGTGTGCAATAGGTTCTCCATCCAGCATGTGTAGTCTGGGGTGTTCTTTGCCTCCCCAGTACCCATGTCCTTTTATTTCAACAACAGCCCTTGATTTGGGAAAGGATCAAAGAAAGATACCCCCAATTCTTCCACCCTTTGTCTGTGGTTCTAGGGGAGGCTTCACCCCAGGCCCCAGCTAGTCAGGGCATGACATTAACCTGGCCGTGGTTATTGGCTCAGGGATGGTCACATAGTCCAATAAGAGCCAACAAGGTACAATGAAACACTGATTGGGAAAGCTGGGACTCAAATCCAGCTCTGGAATTGAACCTGAGGGGACAAAAAGCCTGCTGGTAACCTCTTGCCAGCACACAGTATCTGAGGATGGAGCCAATGGAACAGAACCAAAGCAAAGAGTGAGAGAGACTCAGATCCAGTGACATTGTCTTAGCTCCTTCCTGATCAAGCCATTCCTGAAACACCCCTCTCTTCGATTTTTCAGTCACCTATGCCAATACCTCCCCTATGTGCTGAAGTCAGTTTGATGTGGATTTTCTTCTTATCATCTGCAACTGAAAGTATTGACACAGACACTTATTATTACTAATATTATTGTTGTTGCTATTATTTACTGTCAGGGCTGTTTCCCCATCTGCGTGAAAGGGCCGAGCCTGATGGCATCCTAGACTCCAGCTCTGACGTGCTGGGATTCTAAGGAACCTGAGGGTCTGACCAGGCTTGGAGCTCCCAGAGGCACGAATGGATTTTCCTTGCTCAGTCTACAGGGAGGATGGCAAACAGTGGGAGGGATATTGATTAAGACAAGTCAATCATAGCTTTCACTTACTCCCCTACTGGGGGATTTGGTTCAAGAAAAATGGTGTCGGGGGAGGGAAGAAGAGCTTCTTGCCGGGTCCCAGGATTGCTAGAAAACAGGAGGAGGCCCTGGTGGTGACAATGATACCCACAAGCTCACGATGGTCTCCCCCCTTCTCGGGTTTGTAAAATGTATTCTTATCCATCTGAACCTTCTCATTGCATCAGAGCCCAGGAGGAAAAGGCAGCCCAGAGAGTTTAAGTGGCTTGCCCATGGTCACACAGCCCTCGGAGAGCTAAGCCAGCACTTGAGCCCATCTCCACATGCTCAGTCCTCAGTCTCCCCAGACGGCTCTACTGCGCCCCGACTCGGGTGTCCAAGTACAGCTGAGCTGATGATGGACACTCCTGGCTGACCACACACGGCTGCCGGGTGGAATCTTCCTGCTGTCACTATATGACCTCCCAGGGGCTTGTTAGGTGGGAGGAAGGCAGGAGGAGGGTGATGGGGCTGTCTGTTGCATGAAACAGTGCTCTGGCATCCTAAGGCTACGAACTTAGGCATTGGAGCCCCAGAGATCCTGGCCCCACCGCTCACAGCAGTAGGACCTCTGTCCCGTGACTTAACCTCTCTGTACCTTATTCCCCTCCCCTGTAAAATGGGCACTAATAAGATTCCCTACCTAACTAGTCGGTCAGCTAGTATTTACAGAGCTGTTCAGTGGTGCCAGGCCCACGGTGGGTGCTACATAAGGGTTCATGAGTAACCTATTTGTAGAGAGAACGTGCCCCAGGACGGATGAGTCACCTCAGGTCTCAGACGTTGTCTAAAACCTTGGCCCCCTCCCTGCTCTCAAATATTCTGCACAGTCCAGATGGAAAACAGCCTTCTTTTCTCTTGGCCTTTGTACCTGAGCTCATCTCAGCCCTCGGTTCTAGCCTCCTTTCTCACCAAACCTCATCCTTTCGGTCCTCTTCAGCCAGCCGCTGAGTCTGCCTCTTTCAGGAAGCCCTCCCTGTTTCACCCCTGAGCCTGTGTCCCTTCCTTCAGCTTCTCTCCAGTGCTCATGAGCTCTGAGGCCAGGCTTCCAGTCCTGCCTCCACCACTAGACCCCCCCACTGGTTCCAGTCAAGTCACTGCCCCTCCCTGGGCCTCAGTTTCTTCATCTGATCATCCCTGCCTGACGCATCTTACAGGATCTGGATGAAGAACAAATGAACAAGCTGCTGGGCGGGAAACTGCTCTGAAATGCCAGGAACCATGCAGGGACTGTGTTTGCCATAAGCTCTTGTGGGGCTGAGGGTGCTGTTCTGGTCGCAGGTCCTGGGAGCCGACACGCCCCTTGGTCAAGGCTGGGTGAGCCACAGGCTGGTCTGGCGTGCATCTGGGCTCCGGCGCTGTGAGACACTGGGTGAGTCACATCTGGGAGGTCATTTCTCATCTGTGCAAGGGGGAGACCTTCTACCTGCCTCTCAGGGGAGGTACGGGGATGGAGGATGGGGGGAAGTCTGTACTGAACCCATGCAGCAGGGACAGGGGAGGGCCTGGGTGGAGAGGCGGAGCAGCGGCATGGGGAGTGTTTGAGGTTTCTGCAGCCAGTCTGGTTGCGGGACCCAGCACTGTGGGATGAGAAGCAGAGCAGGAAGGTTTAAGCCTGGTTACTCAAGGCTCTGAGTGCCAGGATAAGGCGTTGGGGCCTGGAGCAGGAAACGGAGAGCCTGGAAAGGCAGCTTTCTGGCACGTTCACCTCACACTCCACCCCGTCCTCCTTCTCCATCTAGGGCAGAGGAGACAAAGCTGAGGTCTGGGGCTAGTGCAGTGCAAAGATTTTCATCAGACTAGCCGTCTTGCACCTCTCTGTCTGTGCAAAAGTGATATGGGGGTTGAGGAGGTGATCCTAGGAGTGCTGGGGGGAAATGTGTTTCTCCCCAGGGCTCCCACATCCCTGCTTCACAGTACAAGGCAGCCCCGACTTCCATCTGTCATGGCCTGGGAGGGAGGAGGGCCCAGGAGCCGGGCTGCCTGGCTTGGATGTGCCAGGGAACACACCAGAAGGCATGGGGTGCATTAGAACCTGCCTGGCCCTGCAGCACCTCAGCACCTCCTACCCAGGCCTCAGCTTCCTCTCCGGCCTCCCACCTCCCTCCTCCAGCAGGCAGCCAGGGCAATGTCTGAAAAAGTAGATCAGATCACGTCCCTCCCTGCTCAAAACGCTCTGGGGGCTTCTAGCAGCACTTGGGATAAAACTCGCCATGGCCCCTTGTCTGCCCGTAGTCTGGAATGCCCTTCCGCAGCTCTCCCTGCCCCCAGCTTCCCCCCATCTTTGATGTCTCCCCTGAACCGGAGTCAGCCCCCACAGTGCACCCATCGTTCTCCATCCGGGCCCCTGGGGTCTGGCTCCCTGTCTCCCTGGGAGGACAGGGTCTCTGTCTATCACTGAATCTCCAGCGCCCACCACAGGGCCTAGTGGGTGTTTGATTTAATATGCAAGTGAAGGAATAAGTCAAGGGATTCATGCACTAGAGCAATCCTGTTTTATAGAGCAGGCCTTACTGGAGGTCACAGGACTAGGACTCAAATTCTTGTCTCCCAGGCCAGGCTCCTACTTGCAGTTGCTCCTCATTTCACCAGGAAAACTGGGGACAGGGTGGTGAGGAAGAGAGGGGCTGGAGGAGAGACGCAAAATCCATTTATCTCTTCCTGGGTGAAGCTCCCCCAGCCCAGCCCTCTCCAGCGTAAGAAGAGTTGGAGGCCGTCAGACAGATGGGGGGCGGGGAGGTGGGAGACAGGCTGGGGATCTTGGTCTTTGATAAGTAAACCCACAGCCTCTGGAGCCAGACTGACCAGGTTCAAATTCCTTGTCTTCCAGTTACTAGCTGTGTGACCTGGGGCAAGTCACCCAACCTCTCTGATGGACTGAGAGCAAAAGGAGCCCAGGAAAGATTTTCAGCAGGTAGGGGCTGGCTGATACAACTGGCTTACAAAGGAATGAACTGGAAGGAGCCAAGTTGGATGTAAGGAGCCCAGTTTCCAGCTGTAATAATAGCCCAGACCCCAAAGGACCTGTAGTGAATGACAGCTAAGCAACTTGCAGTTGCTCCTCATTTCACTAGGAAAGCTGTGGACAGGGTGGTGAGGAAGAGAGGGGCTGGAGGAGAGATGCAAAATCCATTTATCTCTTCCTGGGTGAAGCTCCCCCAGCCCAGCCCTCTCCAGCATAAGAAGAGTCCGGTCCCTTGTCCCACACCTGGATGGCAAAGATGGAGGCGTTCAGGCAGCACGGTGCCCTGCCCCATTCCTCCCCTCTGAACAACATTTGCTACTCATCCCAGAGGTCCCATCACAGCTTTTCCTCCCTGCAACCCTCTGATATCATCCTGTATTTTTTGCAAAGATAGCCCCCAGCACCCCACTTTTGTCAAAATCCAGATTGGAGTTCATTGAGCAAGACACAATCTGAGATCTGACTGATACCACTGAAATAATCTAAAAGTTATGAATTTTAATTTTGTAAAAATGAATTTTAGTTTTGTAAAAAATGGCAAATGTATAGTGTAAAATATTCAAGCAATGCTGAATGTTACCAGGAAAAAGTTCAATATTTGGTGAATCTCATTCTAGGCACCTCTCCATGCACATATGTAGCATAGAAGGAAAGATGAGGAAAAATGAAATTTTACACGCTATTTTTAATTAAAAAGTATTGGAAGTAATTTTACTTAAATTTAACAGAAGGATTAAAAATTACAGTGAAATAAAATATTAACTTCAGATAAATGTTGCTTCACAAGTTTTTTTTTTTTTCCTTAAAAAATATAGTTAAGAAGAAAGCTTATAAAATATTAAGATGTTGCGGTCATGCTTTTAAAAAACTGTTTTTATTATGTTTTAATTTTAGACTGAATGTATTGACTCCTTGGTAATAAGGTTAGGAAATTAGTACACTTACACCGTTCCTTAAAACATTATTATTACCTTGTCAGGGTTCATAACATTTCATGCTGTTCTGGAAGCACAATTATCCTGGCAACTTAGAGTGAGCTCTGCATTTAACGAGAATCCATTCTCACCCCTAGTCCTTCCTTTCCTCTTTTTTATCTTAACTTTTAACCCTACCTTTACCTTTCCTTTGTTCTTTTTTCATTTCAAATTTTTCTTAATAGAACTTTTTCCCCCCAAAGATTCATGAATGTTGTTTCCTGAGCTCTGCACACTTGTGAATGTCTCTGTTGCCTTTTCACTTGAAAGACAACTTGGCTGGGTATAAAATTCAGGGTTGTACTTTCTTTCCCTTGGAACTTTGCAGACATTGTTCCACTGTCTTCTAGCATTACCATGGAGATATTTGTGCCAGCCTGATTTTCTCCTATGTTGTGATTTCAACTTTTTTACCTGGACAACCAAATGAATCTTTTCTTTTCAAAGCCCAATGATTTCATTCAGACTTTTCTCAGCTGATATTTTTTTGGCAATTTTTCTTGCAAGACTGTGTGCACTTTAGATCTGGAAATTCATATCTTTATATCAAGGCTTTTGTTTTAGTATGTCTTTGAATATTTTTATACCATTTGTCTCAGACAAGGTTGACCTGTTGAATAACCTTTATTTGTCTTTTATGCCTCTCATCATTCTAATCTTTGACCAAAAAAAGTTCTTCTTTTCTATGTAATGCTGTATCACTTTCTCTAGCTCATCCACAGTGTTCCTTATTGTAGCTTTAGCCATACTCATTTGATTTGTTGGTGTTTCTAATGTGGTTTTAATCTCTTCGGTTTCTTTTCTCCCTCTGTCTCTCTGTTTCATTCTTAAGAACAACAGCCAGCTTGATTTTTATCTCATGATGGTATTTTATAATCACTTCTTTCAATCCTCTTATTTCTTATTTGAGTCTTTTTAAAGAGACACTGTGTCCTTTGAAATTAAAGAAAAAAGTATTTTTCCCCATTTCTTTGGGCAATTCCTCTTATGATGTATTTTCTCATCTGCCTTTACTTATGTTCCCTTTCTCCTTTTCTGCAGTATCCATGTGCAGTTCCTGTGTTGGCTTCTTCTTAGTTTTTTTGGATGGGACCAGCTTTTTGTGGAAGGGTAGCATGGGAAAGGGGTGGGAGGATAGCCTCAGGAAGACTGCAGCTTCCCTTTGGGTTTGTTGTCTTAGACTCTCCCTCACAGTAGTCTGTGTTGTGGGAACACAGCTTGGCGTTTGACACCCAGCAGTCAGTGTGACCCCAGCAAAGCCCCTGGGGAGGCTGTGTCTGCATCTCAGTGCTCTAAGCCAAGGATTTCTAGATAAAGTTCTCAGGTCTGGAATACTTCCTTTGGGTGTCCCATAAAGCCTTAACTTTTCCAGTCCACAAAACATACTGGGGATATTTGCATGGATTCTCAGTTTCCTCTGTGTGCTGGTCTAGATTTCACAGTATTAGGGCAGAAAGGCTTCAGGGTTTGTGGTTTGGGGCTGTGGTAATTTCTGATTTCAATAAAAATTCAGGGAAAAAAACAACTTCCCCTATCTACCATTTGTTGTTGGTGACTGTCATCAATTTCAAGAGAGGGGATTCAAATGTCCTTATGCCATCATTTCTACCTGGAAATTAAATGTTTTCTCATCCATTCTCTCTCTCAATCCTGACACCAGCCCTAAGAGGTGAGCAATGCTGTGTCACTCTGGGCTGGATAGCGGTGGCAGCAGGAATGATAGCTAGAGGACCCAGGGCTCGAGCATAAAGCCAGCGCACATGGTCATTTTAGATAAGAGCATGTGGTGCTCACAGTCACCCTGCTCTGCCTCAGTGACAAATCCTGATATGTTAGCCAAAATTCTCTCATACTTTAGGTTTGGTAGACTCAAGACCTACATGGTAAATGCATAACACTCACTATGCTGCTCCTGATTCACCACTGATGGCAGACATCACTAATCAACCACAGTACTCTTTTTTGTTCCCCTGCATCTTCTCAACACTACATTACAAGCAGACATTACCAAGTGAAATAAAACCTATTTGCCACTCCCATATTAGAGATTCTTCAGCCACATTAAACACTAACAAAAAAGTCAGAAAAACCTGGGTTGAATATTAGCTCTGTGACCTAAGCAAAGTGACCTCAAGTGAGTCTTTACTTCTCTGTATCTCAACTTTTCCATTTGTAAAATGGGGATCCTTGTTATCACATAAAATTATTGAAGTGGGGGCACCTCAGTGGCTCGGTCAGTTGAGCGTCCAACTCTTGGTTTCAGCTCAGGTCATGATCTCATGGGTCATGGGATGGAGCCCCACATCGGGCTCCATGCTCAGTGGGGAGTCTACTTGATATTCTCTCCCTCTGCCCCTCCTCCCCTAAAATAAATAAATAAATAAATCTTTTTTAAAAAATGATTGAAGGGAATACATTAGCTGTATTAGTCATGGCCGCATTAAAAAAAAAAAAACTCCAAAACCTAGCATCTTAAAACGATACACACTTATTTAGTTCATGAGTCTTCAACATAGCTGGGGGATTCTTTTGGTCTGGACAGGCTTGGCTCATCTCACCTGGACTTACTCACATGTCTGTGGTCATCTGGCAGATCAGCTGGAGTTGGCTAATCTTTGATGGCCTTATTCAAATGAATGGCAGTTATCTGGCTGCCATCTGGGGTGATGGGGGTGATTATACTACAGGGTCTCTCATCTTCCATCAGGCCAGCCCAGGCTTATTGCCATAGCAGTGGTAGCATTCTAAGGGATCAGGTAGAAGAATGCAAGGTCTCTTGGGGCTCAAGCTCTGCACTGTCATACTATCATTTCCATCCTGTTCTATTGGACAAAGGAAGTCACAAAGCCAGCCCAGGTATGGGAGGTAAGAGGTAGGAAACAAATTCCACCACTTAACGAAAAGAGCTGCAAAGTCATATTGCAAAGGACTTGATTACCAGACGTGGGGAGGATTGTGGCCGTTCTTACAATGAGTCTATCATGGCACTTTTCCACACTAACAGCCACAGTTTATACTCCATGGTGGGTTTTAGGAAAAAATTAAAAGTCACAAATTGCCTACTTTTTCTCTTGGTTGATGGAGCCTATAAAGACTAGGTATGGCAAATAGTTTTCATCTCATGAATTAACTCCAGTATTAAATGAGATTGCAAGGTCCACCCTTGGTGGTAACAGTGCTAAAATTAATCCAGTCTGCTGTCAGTCTGTGATGGGGTGTGGTGATAAGTGCGCCACCATGTGCATGCTGGATGATGAGACAAGAACTCCGAGGAGCCGGGCCCTGCCTCATCATGCCCTCCCCACTGCTTCTCATGGATCACACAGCACATGAAAAAGAAGGATCTTCTTTTGACAACACAGCATTTTTTTTGGTGACCTTATGACGGTCTGGTTGCCCACATTTTTTTCACCAAAGCTGATAAGGACCAGGATTAATCCATGCAATGGGAAGGCCACTGGACATAGCATCAGAAAGCCTGGATTCTGGTCCTGGGTTCCTGTGGAGTAGCTATGTGATGTCAGGCAAGTCTCTCCCTTCCTGGGGGTGGAAGGTAATAGGAAAGGGATGGTGGAGGAGAAGGAATGTTGTTTGACCTGGAAAACGGGATTCACCCAGATGAACTGAGATGTATAGAATCAGTTTGTTAAAAAGAAGCTGCCACCAAATCACCATACTTGGCCTTCACCCCTACTTCCATCTTCCTCCTGGTTTCCTAAACAAACCCCAGAAGGGTTTGTTTGTCTGTCCCCATGGAGTTAATGGGCACAGACCTGCCTCCTAATTTCATGCAAATCCCAGTCTACCTTATCATGCAGAGGTTTCAGTTCTTCTGTACTTTCTTGGTGACACAATCCATCCCTGTCTCCAGCCGAGTCTCTAATCCCTGCAATTTCCATGGTGCTAGTAATTAGGAAAAAAAGTCTGAAGCACAGAAATTTTTCACCCTGTCTATGAGATTACACTTTAATGGAGTTTATTAAACTTATTTTGCAGTTACTGAGGAGATTAAGCTCACTGTGCAGCTCCAGAGGGCAAAACAAGGACCGTTGGGAGAATCTTCCAGGGGGTAGATGGAATTCAAAGGGAGGAAGCCCTTTCTGATGTCAGAGCAAGTTGGCAGCAAGTGAGTCGCCCCCAGAAGGCCAGGGACCAAGCCAGCAGGGTAGAGAGCCTGTTGTGGTCACTGTGGGGGACGGTGAAGATCGAGAGCGGTGGGTCATATCTGGGTCCATTTCCTGACTCACGCCTCTCAGGGGTTTGGACCAGTGAGTTAACTTTTCTAAGCCCCTGGCTCCCCGTTTCCTCCTCTGTGAGCTGGTGACAGCCGTGCCTAGCACAGAGCGATGCTCGGTGCCTGGTCATGCTATGATTTCGTTATTTAGAGTTGGGAGAAGTCTTCTTTCCAGTCCAAGTTTCCCCATTAACAGTTGTGGAAACTGAGGCAGAGAGAAGTTAGGTAAATTATCAAAGGCCACACAGCCATTAAGTGGTGGAACAAGGATTTGAACCGGGGCATTCAGGTTCTGGAACCCTAAGTGTTCTTAGCCACTACACTGTTCTTCAGCAACAGAGGGGTGGGTCACTTGACTTTAGAAAGAGTCCTCTAGGGGAGACGAACCACTAGACACAACGGACTCTAAAAAACAAACTGAGGGTTCTAGAGGGGAGGGGGGTGGGAAGATGGGTTAGCCTGGTGATGGGTATTAAAGAGGGCACATTCTGCATGGAGCACTGGGTGTTATGCACAAACAGTGAATCATGGAACACTACATCTAAAACTAATGATGTAATGTATGGTGATTAACATAACAATAAAAAATTAAAAAAAAAAAAAGAAAGAGTCCTCTACTGGCTAGTCTAGGAGATCAATTTGGAGACACAAAACATGAGCCTGGTGATAGATTTAGAAGCACATGACCATCATCTAGTGAAGAATGACCCAATGACACTGGTCACATCTACTGGATTGAAGTTAACTATGGAGTATTTGCTTGGCACCATCCTGGACTCACATCAATGTGTCAAATTTCTATACTGGCCTTAGATCAAACTACTGGGGTAATTGGTATGGGAAGCCCCCAAGCCAGTGGTTAGTGACAGATACGTCACAAGGGACAAATGTGTTCCTCGGGACCGCTGTTGACAAAGACTCAGATTTAAGGCAAATGCTAGAAAGGCCTCTGTTATAAGGAAGTGACATCAGGAAAACAGAGTAGTATGACCAGAAGCAGCAGGGACTCTCAGAAGTCAGGACACATGGAACTTGAGCCAGACAAGAAGAAAGATAAGAGACCTTCCTTGGAGGCAGACCTCAATAAAGGATTTTTACGTGTTGCTTAGTGAGGAAACATCAGAAATTCAGAGACTTCATTCAGTCATTCATCAGAGAATTCTTTAGCAGCATCTGCATCTTCCTTATGTGCTGGTGCCACTGGGGTGAACAAGACAAGACCTTGCCCATGGAGCTCACATTGTCCGGAGCTTCCATCCGTCACGATAATGAATGCTGGCCACTGCCACAGACACACCCCAAAATCTCAATGGCTTAATACAGTAAAAACTTCCTTCTCACTCACATCACAGTCTGACGTGGGTCTTTGGCTCTTCTCCATCAACTACACTGTATGAAACAGGTGGGTCCTGAGGTTCCCTGAGTGGGAAGAGAGAGATGGAGGAGTCACATTAGCTCTTTGTCCCTCAGTGACACCTGTTACTTCTGCTCGCAGTCCATTGGTCAGAATGAATCACGTGGTATGACCTCAACCACACGGGAGGCTGGGAAATGTAGGGCAGCACACGGGCTATTTGGTGAATAGTGTCTTGGCCACGGGCTCCACTAAGATCATTCAAGTTACATTTAGTCTTAAATCACCTGTACAATGTCAACAGCTCTCTTCTCAAAGGTTGATGAGAAGGAATGTTCTCAAGGAAACAGCCAATCAACATCCTAAAGCCATGAGTCTAGGAGCTCCTCAGGCAATGTCACACACAGTCCAGTGGATGGGGACAGTCCCACAGGACCAGTGAAGGGCCAAACCAGAAAAACAGCCCCTTAGAGAATTTCCCCTCGGCAAGGCTTAGCGTGTCCTCCAGCTGACAGACAACTTGAACACCTCCTTTCTCCGGGATGTGACAGGAAGGGAAAGAGAACTGAGATTAAGGTGAAGACTGGAGTCCCCGAGAAGAGCCTCACTAGTGGGAAGGATCTGGGGGCCGGCTCTGAGTGGGGTGTTTGATGACAGTGACCGAGGGTCTAGGCTTGGAACCTGCGTCAAACGTGATGGCAAACAAACCAGGAGACACGGCCCCTTCATCATATCCCCTGACGTGGGGGGGGGGGGGGGTCATGTTTCTGAGCAGCAAGGGCCACCTTCCCAGGAGGCTTCTGGAGCCAGAAAAGCAAAAAGTTCAGAGTCATGGGCCTGGCAGGGACCCAGAACAGTGGCCGGTTCGGGCTACTCATCTCAACGACGGCCCCCGATTGTGCTGTGTTCTCACATTCATTATGTCAAGAACATATGTCAAGGACGAGGGGGTTGGCAGTGGTGGGGTGAGGGGTGGGGTTAGTTCTTGTTATCCTCACATGTCAGAAGCAAAAACTGAGCCACAGAAAGGGCAGTCCCCGGTCTCAAACCACGTAGCTGGTGTGTTCCTCTCCAAGAACCAGAGAAGTGATCGGGCCTGAATGCAAACAGCCACAGCGATGTTGAGCTTGATACAGAGAAGAAAGCCTGAGGCCTGAGGTTATCGGACACAACCCCAGCACAGACACTGCTCAGGAGAGCAAGGGAAGGCTGGGCCCAGTGCTCGCGGCCCACTGGCATCACACTAATGCCCATATACCAGGGTGGTGGCCTGTGGGACCAGGCTGTTCTGAACACACTCATTAATAAAAATCTAAAGAGAAAGCGTGCGCAGACAAGCCTGGGGACACGGCTAAAACCAAGTGCAGACATCGACCCAAGAAAACAGGGGAGTGGTCTAGGCAGGGCAGCAGCCAACAGGCATGTTCACCAGGATTCACTGGAATAGCAGAACACAGAAATATGTCCTTATTGGTTGGTATGGTTTGCCAATCTGAGCTCCGGGCATTCCCATACTGCACCAGCCCCTCTCCCGGTACCCTCCCACCTCCTCACTGTCCAGCCCAACAGGGGCCTCTGGGGCTCTGGCCACCTCCAACCTGATTGGTCAGTGCCCCTGCTGTACTGGTTGGTAAATATTTTCAGTCCTACCCCTGCTCAAGAGACCATTTTTACCTGCTTGAAAACCCCACCTTGTTTACTAGAGTACCATCGCCTCCATTTTTTTTTAAGGACCCACCACCACCACCTCCTAGGTCCTCAGTGCTTTGGGTTCCAGAAGATGGGCTCATAACCTTGGCCTGCCCGATTAGTAATTGGAAATATTGCACGTAACCTCTGGCCATAGTAACTGGGTAAAGGATGGGCTCATGACTCAGAACTGACCAATGAAATTCTATCCGGAGACTTTTTCTGGAATTACTGGACTAGTGAAGCTGTTCTTTCTGTTGGAACTTCTGGAGGCCTCCAAGAAGAAAGAAGCTGTATAGTAGAGAAGTGAGAGGAGAAAAACAAAAGCCATGTTACAGGGAGAGAAGGATTCTTGAAGACCTCATCTGATCACCTGGATTCAGCCATACCTGAAATTCTCCCAGACTTTTCACTTAATAAACCTATATTCTCTCTTTTGCATTCCTTTCCCTTAAAAAGGGTCCTGACTAACACAATTATTATCCCCATGAAATATTGTTCCCATAAAGTAACTTATCTAGTCACAGGGATTCAAGCCCAAATCCAGTTGTCTCTAACAGCAAAGGTCTTTGAGGAAAGCTTTAAGACTTGAAGCCAAGGGAAGCAAAGCAACAAGCCCTGCTCAGGAAGCAATTTGCAGAATCTGAAACCACTCAGCAAGGCAATCTAATTTGAGGTGGTCCAAATTGCAGGCAATCTCCACAATTTCCTGGAATTCTCACTGTTTACCTCCCAGGGCCAGGCTGTCCAGGACCATGACAGTTCTGTTATCAGGCTTGGCAGGGCACAAGCTGTTGCTGTGACTGCCAGTCCAAAGAGGTAGTGAGGTGCAATTGAAGGTAATTTTCCTCCCTCTCACTTGCTGGGGAGCAGCTCCTCAGCGGCCATCAAAACAGTCTGGTGGAGGGTGGGAGAGTCTCCAGGAGGCCAAGGGCTCAAATGAACCTTGACAGGTAATCATTCCCCAGAGTAACAAGTGAATCGTGATTAGCACTCCTGACAAGAGAAAGAAGTGGCCTTGTCTCCACCAACACCCTAGGACTCCAGCCCAGAAGTTGTTCAAACCAGTGCAGCTTGAAGCCTCCAGGTGCTGTGGGATCCTTTTTCTGTTACAGTCCAATATCCACCACTAAAAAAAAGCCCTTCTAGATTGCTCTCTGCTTGTGGATTGGGGGTTGAAAGTCAAGTGAAGCACAGAACATGATCCCTGAATGGTCCCATCACCTTCTATATGGCGATGCCCTTGAAGATGGGAAAGGTCCCATGCCACAGTTGGCTCACCAAGCCCTGACACAATGCCCGCACCTTGGGCAGCTTTATTATCTGTTTGTTGAGTGGTTGAAGAAATGAAAACATAACTGAACCGAACTGAGCTTCACAGGTGGGGAAACCGAGGCCCACAGAGAACTCATAGCTCATTTGTGGTCTGGACTTTGGAGCAGCCACCACTGGCTAAGAAACAAGTGGGTAGGGTCACCCTATGCCCCACTTGGCCCAGGACAGTACAGTTTATGCCTATTTCCCTGGTATCATCACTAAAAGAACTTCCTCTCACTCTCAGAAGTGTCCCCATTTGGATGATTTTTCAGGGTGACCAGGGAGTGGTCTCTGGAGAGAAAGGGGAACCACCATCAACTAGTAACCAACAAACATCGACTGGGCTCACCTTCCTTCAGTTAGTCCTCATAACCAGCCTCCATTCCCTGTGGCTCTCCCCACAGCGTGAGCTTTCAGGTGTTAATAGATGCTCCATGATGAAGGTGTCACATGACCACGTAAGTTTTGGAAAGCCTAAGTTAAACAACAATAAACTGGTTTCCTCACCACAACATTTGTCATGCCCTTGCTATGCTAATAAGAGCAAGCAAGAAAGAAAAATCTCCCCCAACACCACGACTCCAGAAAGGTACTGGTGTGGGATAAATCTTTATACTTTTTCCCTCTGGTTTATTCCTTTACCCAGACACATAGTCTACTGTGCTTCAGAGTGTTATTGAGTTAACAAGAAGGAAAAAACACACGCAAGTATTTTATGATGCTAAAGAGAAGCTCAGAATGATGCTTTTTGTTCAGTCAAGCAAAGCAAGGGTTTTTGATTATGCAAACATGAGCTCTAAGCTTAGTGCGGAGTGGAAGTGGAGAGGAGAATGGACATAGGAAGGAGATGGATCAAATTTAGCAGGAAAAGGAAACCAGAAGCAGAAGCAATCAGGAGACCTTAAGCCCTGGGGAATTTGTGGACCTCTTAGGGAGTCCCCTGGACCTTGCACAGGGCATGGGACGGGGCTCCAGCCAATTTTCAAGACACTAAAGGAGAGGGTGACACCAGTAATCTGGAGGACTTGGGCTGATCCAGCTGGAGCTGTCTGAGGTGTGGGGGTTCTGTGATTCTGAGTCTGCAGTGTTACAATGGTAGGTTGGATTTTTGTTTCCAACCCTTCACTCCTTCTGCCTCAGCCATGTGGCCTTGCAGAGCACTGGAACGGGTAGAATGTTTTTGCCAGCTTGCCCATATGACTTGCTTTGGCCAATGGAACATGGGTGGCAGTGAGAATGGCAGTTCCAAACTGAGGCCTTAAGAAGTAAGAGGACTCCTGGGAGTCAGAGATTATGGGAGAAAAGCAGAGGGAAAGGGGAGCTTGAGCCATTCAACAAAGCTGTGTATGAAGTCCTGGACACATCCCCAAGCTGTGCATGTATGACACTGACCCAAAACAACATGATACTAAAGGCTTTGAGAACTGAATCACAATGGTGCGTGTCCCAGAGACACACATGGGGAATATTCTAATAGGGCTGCAAAGCCTTTGAAAATTTAACTGAAACTGAAACCACAGTCCACAGAAGATGGATGAACGCTTGTGGCCCAGACCTTACCAAGCTAACTGCCCACTCAAAGGAAAAAAGAAATTCTCCACAAAATTTCAAAAGAACCCAAAGTTTCAAAATGCCCAGGATATAATCCAAAATTACTCAACATACATGAGTCAGGAAAATCTCAACAACTTGCAAGAGAAAAGGCTATCAGTATATGCCAACTCCAAGATGACAGATACGTTGAAATGATCAAATTTTTAAAACAGCTATGGTAACAATGTTCCATGAAATAAGGGAAAATATCTTAAAACAAATGGAAAGATAGAAATTCTCAGCAGAGAAATAGAAGCTATAACAAGAACCAAATTATACTGGCCTTAAAAAGGAATTCTGACATATCTACAGCATGGATGGACCCTGAGGACTTAAGCTAAGCGAGATAAACCAGTCACAAAGAGACAAATACTATCAATCCACTTACATGAGGTACTTAGAGTAGTTGACATCATAGAGACAGAAAGTAAAACGCTGGTTGCCAGGGGCCAGGGAGAGGGAGAAATGAGCAATTATTATGTAATGTACAGAGTTTTACAAGATGAAAACAGTTACAGAGGTGGGTGGTGGGGAGGGTTCCACAACATTGTAAATATATTTAATTCCACAGATGTACATTTTAAAATGGTTAAGAGGGTAAATATTATGTTATGTGTACTATACAATAAGAAAAATGGGGAGAAAAATAACCAAAGGGCAATTTTAGGAAAAAGGGGACAAGACACTAATTACTGATAATAAATGAAAGCAGAGGCTTCACTATTGGAATAAACAAATACTACAAACAACTCTATGCCCATAGATGAAATGGACAATTTCTTAAAAGATACAAACTACCAAAGCTCACTCAAGAGGAAATCAACAACCTGAGTAGCTCTGTATCTATTAAGAAATGAAATTTGTAGTCAGAAAACCTTCCAAAAAGGAGAATTCCAGGCACAGATGGTTTCACTAGCAAATTCTACCAGCGTTTAAGGGACATAATAATACCACTTCTACACAATCTTTTCCACAACATAGAATAGGAGGGAATGCTTCCCAACATCCTTTATGAGGTCAGCATTTCCACAGTAACAGAACCAGATAACGCTCATATAAGAAAACAGAAGATTAATATTCCTTGTGAATATAGATGCAAAAAAATCCTCAACAATTCAAATCCAAACATATATAATAAAAATAATACATCATGTCCAGTGTTTTTTTATTCCAGGCATGTAAGACTGACTGAAATTTGAGAATCAATTCATGTAATCCACTATATCAACAGACTAAAGAAGAAAAAGCTATATGATCATATCAATCAATGCAGAAAAGTCATTTCATAAAATTCAATATCTGCTCATGTTTAGGAAGAAAAACTGTTGGCAAACTAGGAATAAAAAGGAACTTCCTTAACCTAATAAAAGGGCATCGACAGAAAATACAAACTAACATCATACTTGATGGTCAAACACTGATGGCATTTCTGCTAAGATAGGGAATGAGGCAGGGACGTCCACCCTCACTGGTCTTATTCAGCAGCATACCAAAAGCCCCAGCCAGTGCAATAAGAAAAAGGAAAGACACATAAATTGCATAATTTCACAATGTATACATATATCAAAACTTCAGGCAGTACACTTAAATTTACACAATTTCTGTTTGCCAATTATACCTCAATAAAGCTTAAAAAAAGAAATAAAATTACCCCTATCACAGGTGACATTGGCTATGTAGAAAATCCCAAAGAATCTATAAAAACTGGCTCCTAGAACTGACAAGTTCTGTGAAAACCATAGGATTAAAGTCAACATACACAAATCTCTACAAATTACCATGAACAGCTAGAAATCAAAATTTTAAAAACAGTAAAAAAGAAAATTTACAAAAGCTCCAAAAAATTAAAAATACTTAAGTATAAATGTAACAGAGTATATACAGGATCTACATGCTGAAAACTACCCCCTCCAAAAAAAAAACAATGAAAGAAATCAAAGAAGACTTAACTAAATGGAGAGACCTATTATATGGGAAGGCACCCTACTGTTAACATGTCGATTCTCCCCAAATTAATCTATAGATTTAACACAACTACAATCAGAATTGTAACATAACATTTTGTCAGATATAGACAAGTCAATTCTAAAATTTACATGAAAAGACAAAGGAACTGGAGTGGTCAAAACAATGTTGTAAACAAAATTCTTAAGGATCCAACCTTGCTGATTTTAAAACTTACTATAAAAGTACAGTAATCAACACTGTGCTCTTGGTGAGAGGATAAGCATCAAATCAATGGAACAGAATAGAGAGTCCAAAAAATACCCACACCAATATGGTCAATTGATTTTTTGACAAAAGTGCAAAGGCAATTCAATGGATAAAGGATCATCTTATTAATAAATGATGCTGGAACAACTGGACATCATGTGCAAAAAAAAAAAAAACCTTTAAAAGGTACCTCACGCTTTACATAAAAATTAACTCAAAATGCATCATAGACTTACATGTAAAATGTAAACCTGTAAACTTTAGAAGAAGACACAAGAGAAAATCTTTGTGAACTTGAATTAGGCAGAATTCTTAGATGTAACATCAAAAGCACGGTCCATCAAAGAAAAATTTGATAAATTGGACATCATCCGGATGAAAAACTTTTGCTCCATGAAAGACATAGGTAAGAGAACTCGTCATCAGAACAGATGAAGAACTCTCCAAACACAACAATGTGAAAACAAACAACCCAAAGGAAAAACAGGCAAAAGATTTGAACAGATGCTTCCCCAAGGAAGGCGTAGGAATGGAAAAGAAGCACGTGACAAGATACACGACATCCTTAGTCCCTTATTGTAGTGTCATTAGGGAAATGTATACTAAAACCACAACAGAGTAGCACTACCCATCTATCAGAATGGCTGATCATTTTTTAAATCGTGGTGCTATTGAGTGCTGACAAGCATGTAAAGCAACAGGACCTCCCAGACAATTCGAGTTGGAACGCGAAGTAGATGGAATGCAAAGTGGTTGGAATGCAAAGGGGAAAAACAGCTATGCAGTTTCTTCTGAAGCTGAACCTACACTTAGCATGTGACCCAGCAATGCTATTCCTAGGTATTTACGCTGGCGAAGTAAAAACTTGGCTTCACACAAAAACATTCTAGGAATGTTTACAGCACCATGATTTACAATTGCCCCAAACTGGAAGCAACCCGAATGTCCTTCCACAGGTGAGTGGTTAGAAAAGCCGGTACAACCAGTCGTTGGAACCGCGCTCAGGAGGACGGAACCACGGACACACGCTCACCATGGATACATGTCCGACTATGCCGAGGGAAAGAAGCCAGACGCAAAGGGCTTCCTGCTGTATGTCTCCATGTGAATGACATTCTGGAAAAGGCACGGCTGTAGGCCCAGACAGCAGGCCAGTGGTTGGCAGGCTTAGAGCTGGGGCAAAAGTGTGACCACAAAGGGGTGCACAAGGGCATGTGGGGGTGATGGGAGTGTTCCGTCCTGATCGTGGTGGTAGTGACATGAACCCAGCAGGGATTACAATTCAGAAACCCGTGCACCACAAAAAGGTGGATTTTACTGTATGAAAAACAAATATTTAAGACAAAGTGATATTTAAAACAGAGTCATTGAGTGTTCCTCTTATGGTCTTGTCATTGGTCATGGAAGAGCGTGCCCAGGGGAGCTGCTGGCTCAAGGAGACACCTGACGACAGACCCGGAGCCCACCCCCTCCCTGAAGAAGAGCTCCCTCACCTGCCATGAGCAAGAAAAATATGTTTGCTATTATAATGAGTTTCAGTTTGAGATGACTAATTATGTAGCAAAAAAACTAATACAGTTATACAATTTGATCTGATTATGGAAAACACCTGTTAGCATCCCTCGGCGCACCGCGTCCCTCAGAGCCGGCAGCTCTGCGAAGGGGAGATTATTCTCCTGGAATCAGAATGTCTCACAGCAAGACATAAAGGGGCCTGGCTAACGTCAGATGACATCCCTTCACCCACCTGATGAGCCCAGAACCTCACTGGGGTGAGGGTTCTCTCCTAGGGTCTCTCCTGTTACCTGTGAGCGTCCAGGGGTGGGGGACACACGCTCAGGCCTCTGTCCACCCTCAGCCGTCCACACTGCCCTCTTCGTGGACCGCCGACCCCTCCAGGCCTTCAGTGGAGAGCCAGTGACCCCAGAAGGCCCAGGCGGTGCTGGGTCTATGGCCTGCTCTGGGGAGAAGGCCCCATCTCCACCTGGATGTGACCTGGGACCCTACACAGCAGTGCTTGGGTGCTGGGCCTCACGCAGCATCTCCTGACACAGCCAGGTTCTGGTCCTCACCCCTCTGCCCAGGGGATCGGAACCCTGTCCCGGAGGCAGGGAAGGGAAAGAGGATGATGCACACATCCCTACCCACCTCCATCACTTCCCTCTTTCCACCCAGGTACCTGCCTCCTGAAATAAATTCCTCTCTCCTTTCATCCCAAGCATTTAACTTAGACCAACAAATACTCAGGATGATGCCTAACTACACCCCGAAAGAACTGGGCCCAGTTCCTATCCACCCAGAACACCTCTGCCCATTTAACAGATGGAGAAACTGATGCTCAGGGAGGCGCCCCAAGTTACCCAAGCCTGCAGAGCTGCTGATGGGTAGAGACAGGGGTGAGCCCCTGCCCCTGTGCTTCCAAAGATCTTTTCCATGTGGAAAGCCCAGGGGGTGAGGTCGAGATGTGGGGGCAGAGCCCCGTGTATCAGGGGCAAGTGGAAAGTCCTTTGAACTCAGGCGTTTATCTTAAAAATGCATGTGACTCCATGATATCTCTATCTTGGTTTTAATAAAAAGTATTTTGTATTTGCCACAGGGATAAGGTAGGGTTTGTATCTGCTTATTCGTGTTCCTCTCTCATGGTGCAGATCCTCAGAGGGGAGGCTCCCCAAAGTACATACCAGATACCCTACCATTCCCTTCTGGGGATGGGGAGAGAATGTGCCAGGGGAGGGGGGGCAGGGTGCGGGTTGGCGACTGAGCTGCTGTTAGAGGCTCAGGAGGATTAGGCTTAGGGGGAAAGGGGAGTGTCGGGGTGTCACCTGCCAGCACCAGGGGCAGAGACCCGAATATTCAACCTAGAAAACCAAGAAACATATCCTGGACTCTAAGACCTCCATTTTCTAGATGGGGAAACTGAGCCTGAAGGGGCGGGGGTGACCTGCTCGGGCACCCAGAGAAGTGGCAGCCGAATGCGGGCCGGAATCCGGTCTCCTCGTGCCCCGTCCAGGAATCCTGAGTCCATGGAGTCCAGAGCATGGAGGCCACCCTCCCTTGGCCCCCAGTCCCTGCCTTCTGCCTCAGTGGCTTTGCTGGTGCGGGTGCCGACCAGAGGTGGATGGGTACGGGCTCTGTTCTCCAGGAGCCCGTGGGGGAGGGGCGTGAGGGAGGGGACCCGGCCACCTCCCCAGGCCCTGCTCAGCCACCTCCAGGCTGTGTGACCGCGGGCAGCCACGACCTCTCTGAGCTTGGGTGGCATCAGCTCTGAAACAGGGACAGTAATAGACGTGTTCGGTGAGGAGCGAGTGAGATGGGCCAGAAGGACACTGACCACGGTGCCCGGCGGAGTGACTGCTCTGCCTACGTCACCCCTGATTTCCCTTCTGACCGTGACCGCTGTCATCTTGGTCATTCTTGGAGCCAGATTCAGGCTGCGGCAGGTCCGGACAGAGCTTCAGAGCCAGGTGAGCTGGCCCAGTGGGGGTCCGGGGGCCACATCTGAGGCAGGTCCCGGAGCCCTGGGGGCAGGAACAGAATCTCAGCGCCGAGGGCAGAGGGGCCCAGCACGGGCTCTGAGCGTGGCAGGCCCGGAACAGGCACAGCCAGGGAACCGACCAAGATGCCGACGTGACCCGGTATGGATACGGTCCAGCACCTGTCATGTGCAGACCATGATCCCGCTCCCTTAGCTCGGAGCAACTCCTTGAGACAAGCGCCACATGTGGGGAAACGGAGGCTCTAAGAAGGGAAGTCTGTGTATAAACGCGAGCTTGCGTCTGTTTGCCTCCAAATCTTGGCTGTCTCTCTGTGTAGAAATCTGGGTCTCTTTCCACTTGCCCAGAAGCAGCCTCAAGCAGAATCCTACTCCCAGATGGAATTTGTTTGACACCTACAGTGTAATAAAAATCTGGAAATTTCATAGAAAAAAGAAATCTCTGATTTTTCTTGAAAAAGCAGGAAATCGGGACACTGCATTCTAAAGTCCCAGATGGCAACCATTGCCGGGAGCCAAGCCCATCTTGAAGAATAGCTCAGGCTTTGGACCCAGAGGTCTGAGTGGCCTTGGGCAAGGGACATACAGCCCAAGGCTCCAGTTGCATCATCTGTATGATGGGTGTTTCCCTAGTGCCTACCTCAAGGGCCTCAGCAAGCAATAGATGAGTTTGACACACGTCAAGTACATACGGCCCCCAGCAAGGGCCATCATCATGTTCACTCTGGTTCTCCTCTGGAAGCTGCCCTCCCCTGCTGCCCACGGCTTCCTCCTCTGCCCATTATCTGGCCTGCCTTCACCCACCCCAGTCGTTAGAGCCTCTGACCCCGGCACTCCATGATTTGGGCTGAAAAGGAACAGGACTCAGTAGTGAGTTGCAACTATCCAGGCCAGAAAATTCTCAATGTGAGTTCCAACCTGGATTGTGCCCTCACTCTGCATATGTGGAACTGCCCACTGCATCCAGGGTACCCTCACCAGCCCATAAATGTATCCACAGGTGGCATGGAGGCTCCCAGTACATTGGGATACAGAGAATAGTCCCTGAAGGACCCACCAGTATCCTGGGGGGACATCAACGTGACCACAAGGACAAAGGCACGTCACCTTCCATGTCCTCCCACTGAGTGCCTCTGGAGCTCCTGGCTGCTCTCCCCAAGCCATAGCTGGGCCTTCCCGGCGGGAGCTCCGGGCCAGTGGAGGAAGCAGACACCCCTGCTCCACTCTCCTAAAAAGCACTTGTCACCCCCGACAGGACGGCAGGAACGGTCCACCGGCTCCCATGGACACTGTCAGTGGAGCTAAGCAGGGCGCCTGGGTGAACTTGGAGGGAGAAGGCAAGATTGATTTTCAGATTATCTCCCAATCCATAGTTGTCAAGGAAGAAAAAAGACCTAAACAATCGTGAAATTAAATCAAATGAGTTTCTGGATTCTCTCGCCCGCCCACAGACGCCTTCTACGTGTCCCCAGGGAGGGGATGATGAACGGGTTCACTCTGTGTTTCTTCCCCCACCGGTCCCTCTGACCATCCAGGCATCTCCGCAGTGAGCAGGGGCTTATTGTGCTCCCACTGTGTGCCCAGCCCCACACTCGGGGCCAAGAATCTGGGGATGAATGGGCAAACAGAACCCCTTCCTCGTGGATCCACTGAACAGGGAGCAGTCAGACCCTCAAAGAGCAGTTACCACCCAGGACTAAGTGCTGTACTGGGGGGAGCCCAGGGCTATGTGGGAACACTCCAAACTGACGGGGGCGGGGGGTGGAAAGGCAAGGAGGACTTCCTGGAGGAGGCTGAGCTCCGCACTTTGAATGGCAGCAAGCTGAGTGGAGGCAGGGCCAGAAAATAGGAGGCTCCAAGTAGTAATTTATCAAGACTTTGGACTTTGTTCTAAGGGCAGTGAAGGATTGTGGGAGGTTTTAATCAGCAAAGTGACACCTGAGCAGATTCGTGTCAAATCTTCACTCTGGCTGCTGTGAGGAGAATGGATTGGAGAGGAGCCATGCAGGGGGTGAGGAGGACAGACAGGACAGTCTGCACCCTTCAGCTGAGAGGTGATGGAGGCCTGGGTTCACGTTGCAGCAAGCAATCACCACGTAGCCAAAAGCACTCCCTCTCTTCCTGCGAGTCTGCCCCCCAGCCTCCTCAGTGAGCCCGCCCTGACCACCCCACTTCAAACTGCAGCCCCTCCCCCAGCTCTTCCAACCCTCCCCCTTATCTTGCTCTTATCATCTTTGAACATATAGTATCATTTACTTATTTGTTAACTGTTTGTTGTCTGTAACACACACACACAAACACACACACACACAAATGTAAACTCCAGGGCTACAAAGCCTTTGCTGTGACTTCTTTGATGCATCACCTGCACCTACAATGGGGCCTGGCACATCAGAGGTGCTCAGTAAATGCTTGTTGAATGAATGAATGATCACCGACCTAGTCCCCATGATCGTCACCGCCAGCACCATGACAGTCCTGAGAACCAGTGGCCTGAGCTCAGCCCAGAAGTGGGTGTCACCTTTCTCAGTTGCCACTGGGGGTCAGTGGTGGATGGAGTTTGCAGCTGCAGGGGGTAGCAGAGAGCTGGGGAGTGGGTAGTTTTAGGGCTGGTGATACCATTGGGAGGAGAGTCTTGAATTGGAGGTGGAGTTTCAGAGTGCCCCCAGGGGAAGGGGCGGGAGAGTACGGGGCCAAGCTGAGAACAGGCGCATAGCTGATGGTGGCCACGAGCTCAGGGAGGTGCTGGATCTGAGCAAGGTCTGGGCTAGGAGGTGAGGAGTGGGGCTTGGGTCCAGGCCAGGGCAGGGATGGGGCCAGAAGGGCAGTAGAAACACTCTGCTCCCCTGTGGGGTCCTCTCTCGCCCTGAACTGCAATATGGGGTGAAGGACTGCCCCCCACTCCTGGCATCCCCCTCACTTGGCACTGGTCTGCGCATAACAACCAGCCAAGGGCAGTGGGTCGATCACTTAGCTTCAGACCCCCAGACTGTTGGGGCCAGCCAGGCGCCTGGGAAACCCTGATCTATGCACCCCCCGCGCCCATGGAAACCTGGAGGCCCAGAAATGGCGGGAAATACCTTGGGTCAATTGTCTCCCTTTCTCTTTTTCCTGCCTCAGAAGAGTGGTAGGACCCCGGATGGGAGGTCAGGAGGCATAGACCCTCTTCTTGCCCTGCCTGCCCTCTGTCCCCTGCGCCATTAGGCAAATCATTACACTGGCCTTGAATTCCACCTCTGCAAATTGGACACAAGAGGCAATGTCTTATTCCTTTGAGCGGGCACAAAGCTGCACCCTCCAACTTCTGCTCACATTGGGCATAAACCTTCTGTTTTTCTCTTGCCAGAGGGGACGGAAACTCAGATTGACTGAGGAGCTCCTACCTGCCAGACTCATTCACGTATGTTCTCTTACCTACTACGACAGTCCCGGGAAGGTTCCCATTTTATGGATAGGGAAACTGAGGCTCAGAGATATGAAGCCATTTATCCAGCAACACAGAGCCAGGGGGACAGGCCCAACTCCTTACCTGCCCCCCCTTCCCCAAAGTGAGAGTTTAACTCCTTCCTGTCGGGCTCCCCTTGACCCTGCTTGGCCAGCTCAGTGGGACTCTCGCGTGGCTCTGGGGGCGTGAGGGGGGTGCAGGGGCACTCCCTGCCCGTCGAGGATGCTTCATCTGCCCTCCTGCTCATGGCGTCCCTTCATGTGGGGGGTGGCCCTGAGTTAGAACAGGAAGGGAAGGAGCCCTGATTTGAGAGTTGAATCCTGCCTCCAGCACACGGTGTATAAAGGTGATCTTGGGCAAGGCAGGTTAATTCCCTGGTCTCACTTTTCTTACCTGTGAAATGGGGTTGATGATAGTATGTGGCAGGGTTGGGGAGAGGGTCATATGAGATACTGCAGAGAATGTTTCTGGTTCCCTTGTTTATTCATTCAAATAGTCATTGAGTATCTACTCTGAGCCAGGCCGCATCCAGGCCCTGGGGACATGGTCCAGAGCAAAACAAGCCTCGTGGGTCTCGGCGGAGAGACAGATGATGTCTGTGATTCAGGGGATGCTAGGTGCTGTGACACAGTGCGCTCTGAAGGCACATGAAGGGGGGAGTGATGATGGGGACATAGGGACTTACACAAGGTGGTCAGGACGGCCTCCCTGAGGGGGTGACAGCTGAGCAAAGACCTGGGGGCATTCTGGAGCATTCTTTAGCCTCCGTTTCCTAATCCATAAAATGGTATGATAACAGTAGTACCCACCTTAAAAGGCTGTTGAGAAGGTTAAATGACTTAGCATGCTTAGAACAATGTACAGGAAAGTTCAATAAATATTAACTATAAACAGTAAAAATAACTCAGTCTCTATAAAATGGAATAAAGAAAAGATAGTAACATTCTCTCGTGACCCTACTACCTGGGGATGGCTCCTGTGATGTCCACATTTGGGGACATACCCTGCCTTTTTCCTGTGTATGGAAATGTCTATTATCTATTTTTTTAACATAAAAGGGGATTATACGGTAAGTATTGTTTTGAAACCTGTCTTCTCCCTTTCACAATATACAGCTTTACACAATCTCCCTAATTGGTCTCTTCTCCTGCAATTTTAATTAAAGACCTACTGTGTGCTGGGCCCTCCAGTAGGTGTGGGCTCTGCCCTGGAAATGTTCCCTGTCCTGTCTGGTGGGCCTCTCTTGTCCATGACTGGTAAATGTTTATAAACCACGAGCAAATCCCTGTGTGGCCACATTTGGGCCCATCTTCCCTGTGTCCATAGGATAAACCCACCAAATGGAATTGAATTTCTGGGCCAATGGGTGGGCGTATTTCTAAGGTTCTTGATACATGGAGTCAAACTGCCCTCCGAAGGCCCTGACAATTTATCCTTCCGACCACCGGGTAGAGTTTTAGGGGACCACCTGAGCTTCGGGCTGGCAGGGGCTGTGGGCGTGCTGGGCCAGCCTCAGGACACACGGGAGCCGGGCACAGGGTCCTAGGCCTTCTCTGGAGCGGCTTCACCACTGCTGACGTTGGCTGAGAGGACTCAGACTCTGTGCTGAAGGTAGGAGCCCAATCACTAGGAAAACAAGGCAGATTTGTCAAGACTTGACCTTCATTCCATCTACCGTCACTGCCCTGATCTCTGTGTTAGCTCACAGCTGCCACCCCAGGACTGGACAGTTCCAGAACTGGGCAAGACGGGGGCTGGGGCCTGAGGGGTCATGTGGTGCAGCAGTGACATGCTTGGGCTCGGAGCCAGCTGGACCTGTGCCCCTCACTACCTTAGTATTCTCAGATGAGTATTTATTTTATATTATACAGTAAACTTGACTTTTTTGGCACCCAGTTCTATGAATTTTAGCACATGCATAAATTTGTGTGACCACCCCCACACTCGGGATACAAAACAATCCCGTAACCCCAGGGAAGTCCTTCCGTGGTCCCAAACCTCAACAACTACTGATGTGTTCTCTCTTACTCTAGTTTCGTCTTCTCGAGAATGTTCTATGAGGTCCCTGGGTGGCACAGTCGGATAGGCGTCCGACTCTTGGTTTCGGCTCAGGTCATAAGCTCAGGGGTCATGAGATCGAGCTCCAGCGTGGAGTCTGCGTGAGTTTCTCTTTCCCTCTCCCTCCGCTCCTGCACCCCCCTCTCAAATAGACAAATAAATCTTTTAAAATATCATATAAAGGAAATCACCCTGTAGGTAAGGTTTTGAAACTGGCTCTTTCCCACAGCATAATGCCTTTATGATTCATCCTGGTTGTTGCATGAATAAATAGTGCATTCCTCTTTATTGCGAGCAGTATTCCATTGTGTGGATATACCTGTATTTGTTTATCCAAACAAATATTTGAGTTAAAGGACATTTGCGTTGTTTCCATGGTCGATGATTATGAATAGGGCTGTGACAAACATTCATGTACAAGCATGGGGTTGCTGGATCCAATGACAAGTACATGTTTGATGTTATAGGAAACTACCAAAGTGTCTTCCAGAGTGGCTACACCATTTTGCATTCCCGCCAGCAGGAGTATGAGAGTCGTTCCTACATCTCGCCAGTCATTCTGCATCCTCGTCCGCACTTGTCACTGTCAATATTTTTATTTTAGCCATTCTAATGTTACATGGTGGTATCTCACTGTCACTTTAGTTTGCATTTCCCTGATGGCTAAGGGTGTGGACTATCCCTTCATGTGCTTGTATTCCCCCTGTATCTCCTCTCAAGTGTCTAGTCAAGTCTTCTGTTCATTTTCTAATTGTATTTTCTTCCTATTAGATTTTGAGAGCTCTTTATATATTCTAGTTACGAGTCTTCTGTTGAATATGTGATTTCAGATATTTTCCTCCAGTCTGTGGCCTTGTCTTTTCATCCTTTTACCGGTGCTTTTTGCAGGGCAAAAGTTTTTCATTTTGATGAAGTTCACTCATCAACCTTTGGTTTTGTGGATCACACTTTTGGTGTCACGTGTAAACTCTAAACCCAAGTCATGAACATTTTCTCCCATGTTTTCTTTTAAAAGTTTCATTGTACCTTTTACATTGAGATCTATGATTCACCTTGAGTTAATTTTGTATAAAGTGTGACGTTTAGAGAGACATTTACTTCTTGCATGCAGCCGTCGCTCGTTCCAGAATCATTTGTTGAAATGAGTCAGGCAAAGTGTTCAACTTCTCTGAGCCTCAGTCTCCCCTTCTGTAAGATGGGGTTGGCAACCATAGCACCTGCTTCAAGGGTTCTTTTGTCAGAATCTTCCCCTATCCCCTCCTGATTTATAAAGTAACCAGGTGCTGGGCGTGTTAGGATTTTTATGTTCTTCACCCACTGTTTCTTTCCTAGTAAGTCTGTAAAGAATAAAAGGATGTTTATCAACAAGTTCCTGATACGCAGTAGGCGTACAGCATCTAGGGAGTGGCTGTGGCCAGGCAGCCTGGGTTCGAATCCCAGCTCTGCTACTCCCTGGCTGTGTGCCTCGGAGAAGCTGTTTAACCGCTCTGGACCTCAGTGTCCCCACCTGTAGAACAGGGATGAGGACAGCAGCACCCATGTTTGGGACAGAGTCTGGCATGCAGTGTGGGGGACATGTGTTCATCGTCCCTGAGGGCTCTCGACCCTCCTGCCGGGGGTCAGCACCTTGGATGCCGACCTCATTTCCTGCACACATTGAAGAATGTAGGCAGCTGCTTATGAAAAAAAGTGACGGGGAATGGATTTCAAATTGTACATGAAGACTCACACCAGTTACACACACACACGCACACACAAACGCACTCACACGCACGCACACGCACACATACATGCCTTGGCAGCAGCTGGTGAATAACCAGCAGCATTCTGGAGAAGAACCAACTGTGGCTATTGGTTGGTTCTTCTCCAGAATGCTGCTGGTTATTCACCAGCTGCTGCCTATGGCTGGATGAGTATCTCCCTGCTGCCCGTCTGTGTGTGGAGCTGCCCAGGTGAGAAGCAGCTGACCACAGATCAGCACACCTGCCCCTGTGACGCATGACAGGGGGACGGGAGGAGGGGCACGTGTGGAGCGTCCCCTGCATCCCAATGCATCCAGTTTCAATTGCACCATTTGGTAGCTGGTAACATCTCTGAGGGGTCCCTCTCAGCCCCCACCAGTGAATTTTGAGGAGACCTCATTGCTTTTAAGTCAGACCGTCCATCTGAAGCCCCCAGATTTGGTGAAAACCTTCAAAGCCGTTTTCATCTGCTGGGATACCAGACAGACAGAAATGTAATATGATTTATAGTAATATACGTAAAAGGAAACTTGAAACATGCCATAAGAGGAACAGTGATCATCTCTGAGGAATGCGGTTATGAGTAACTGCTACTTTCTTCTTTGGATTTTTCGGTGTTTTCCACAAGAGACGTGCACTACTCTCCGAATCATCTCAAAGCAAACAATACTAGTTAAAAGCCTGCTCTGCGGTTTGTGTTTTCCCCCACCAAGGCCAGGTGCTCGTCCCCCACCAGGTAATCATAAACAGGTGTGATGGACATTCATCACTGGGTGGATGTCAGGACCGGTTGGTACCCAGGTCAGGAACTTTCCAGAAAGGCGGGTGTTCCCTGCACCTTCACAACCATGCTGCTGGCCGCTTTGCACATAAACTCCACTGTTCCTGTCCGGAGGATGCTGGGTGGCGCTGGAGGTGGCTGCAGCCAAGGCCAGAGTGGCCGTGACTGGCCAGCCTCCGGTGACCCTCATTGGCCTGGGCCCTCGACAAACATGATCTCATTGCACCCTCAACAGCCCTGCGAAGGAGGCGTCGCTAGACCTATTTGGCAGATAAGGCAGTTAAGGATCAGAGAGGGGAAGTAACAGGGCTGAGTTTGTACAGCTGGGACGAGACAGAGTCAAGATCCCACCCAGTGGTCACCAAGGCCTGATGTAAGGCTCCGAACGCCCCAATAATCTCCATCATCACTCCCCAAGCCTTCTTAAATAAAGTATTACCAAAGGTGAATGTGGCTTTGAGACAAGAGCTCTGGCTTCCCCAGGCCCGAGGTGCCCCCGAGCCCCACCCCTCATCCGAACCCGGGAGCAGCCCAGGGCTCGAGCTCAGGGTGCCTTGCTCCAAAGCCCAGGGGCCTCCCTCCTCTCGGGATGACCTCTCAGATTCAGCCCTCACTGGTGGGCAGAGAGCCCAGAGTCTGGCTGTGCCAGGCCTGTTCCAGCTGAGAGTGGGGAGCAGGGAGGGGTGTGGGGGGCCCTTTGTTCCCGAAAGCATTGATGATGTGGAGGCTGAAGAGGGCAGGGCTGGGATGGGTGGTCTCCAGGACAGCTGGTCAGTCAGAAAGCCTGCAGGGTGCGTCCAACCATGCCCTTTCTGAGCTGTTCCCTCTTTGCCCTTCCAAAGACCATCTTGGGGAAACCGAGGCAGCCCACCTCAGTCATCTCTCTTGTTACCAGCCCAGAGAGCAGAGCGGGGGTTCTGGCACTCTTAGTGAACTCTGTCCCCACCCCTTCTCCAGGGCCAGTGAGCAGGAAAAGTGGGAACACAGACCCTCGGGCTCCTGGTCTTCAGGGCAGAGGGGCCTGGCTGCAGCGGGATGGGGAGGGGTGGGGAGGGAAAGGGACAGGGTTTGCGCTTGCACTTCACTGAGGGACACAGGATGAAGATGAAGCTAAGTGCAGCTCACTCAGCAGCTGGGGGGCCCTAATGACATCAGGTCGCAGCTTCTCTTCAGAGGTGCCTCCTTGGCTGCACCTGGACAGTTACTTGGGCTTCCCATCCTGCTCTCCTTGACCTGGGGAGAGAAGGATCCCATCCTGATGAATCCTAGCACCAGGAGTGAGAGTCACCTGTGGGTTTCAGGTGTCCCTGGAGACTTTAGAAACTAGAGTGGAGGAAGGGCATAGCAATTTATATTTACGGAGGGACGGGAGATTTGTGTTACCTGTGTTCTCGAACCGGCTGCCTCATGACACCTTCCCGTAACCGGAGCGGGGTAGGGATTATCATCGCAATATCTCCATTTTAAGGATAAGGAAACTGAGGCCCAAAGCAGACGTGACACTGTGGGTCGGGTGACAGCAGCGGCAGCAGAGCTGCCCCTGGACCAGAGTGACCCCAGTGCCTGCCTTGTTGTCACTCTCCTGCTCGCATGTGTCCTGAGGGGTGGGCAGCCTAGAGGCCGGGGCGCCCATTATACAGACAGCAAAACTGAGGCAAGGCAACCTGGGTGACCTGTCTAAGGTTCTGCAACGTACTTGCAGCAGGGCTTATTCTAGAGCCCTGAACACCAGCTTTTCAGCCAAAAATGCGTAATCGATTACATGGCACACTTAGTCTCTGGCTCAGTCTTTAGGTTGCCAAAGAATCACCTGGAGTGGGTACGTCTGTTTAAAATATACATTCCCAGTGACGTCTGGGTGGCTCAGTTGGTTAAGTGTCTGCCCACTGCTCAGGTCATGATCTCGGGGTCCTGGGATCGAGCTCCGCATCAGGCTCCCTGCTCAGTGGGGAGCTTGCTTCTCCCTCTCCCACTGCCCCTGCTCCCCACTCAGGTGCGTGCTCTCTCTCTCTCTCTCTCAAATAAATAAATAAAATCTTTAAAATAAATACATAATAAAATAAAAGGCATATGCCCAGTCCCCACCCAAAGACTTGGCTTAGGAGAGATGAGGGTGGGGTCAGGGAACCTGTATTTTACCCAGGGCATACCCCCTCACTTAGGTACTTCTGGCAGGTCAAGTGTATGCAGCCCACCCTCGGAGAAGCACTGGCTCAGGGCCCCATACTCAGTTCTGTGGGCGTTTTATATCCAGTGCTTAAGATCAAAGATTCTAGATCCATCCAGTCCCGACTCCAGGACCAGCTCTTCCACTCCCTAGCTTGAACCCAAGGGAAGTTACCTAACCGCTCTATGTCCAGAGCCCCCAGCTGAAAATGGGGATAATAATAGTACCGCCTCATAAAGCCTTTGCAAAGAACACTGAGTGAATTCAAACAGAGCATTTAGAATAGTGTCTGCACAGAGCGAAGCTGAATAATGACAATCCTCAGGGGCACCTGGGTGGCTCAATCGGTTAAGCATCCAACTCTTGATCTCAGCTCAGGTCTTGATCTCAGGGTTGTGAGTTCAAGCCCCGCATTGGGCTCCACACTGGGAGTGGAGCCTACTTAGAAAAAATAATAATAATGATAATGACAATCCTCAAAACAGCCCTACCCCGTAGAGATCTGAGGCCCACGCCAGATGAAGACATGTGGGCACAAAGATGAAGTAACTCGTATAAGGACACACACGCAGTAATGAGTGACAGAGCTGGGGCTCAAACTCCCCTCGATCCATCCGGAACACAGCACCCCTACAGACGAGGCTGCAGGGCCCCAACAGCACGAGCTCCCTGACCCTGCCCTTCGCACCTGCACCCACAGGGTAGTGCGACACCGGAGGGGGCCAGGAGAGACCACTTCAAGCACTAGGCGTAGCTCTCCCACAGAGTCCCAGAGACCTGCACTGTGGTTCTGTCAGAGGTGGGAGAGGCTGCGTGGTGTGAATGGAGGTCTCGGTTCTTGGATTCCCCACGAAAGATGTACACCGGCACAAAGACAGCCAGAAGACAAGTAGTGAGCACAAAGCAGTTCATTAAGGACAGTACACTCTCAAGAAGGGAGAGCGGGCAGCCCCAGAGGTGGCACCTGCCCTGAGGCTATGTACGGGTCCTTTCTTTTTATGTGTGTAGGGTGGGGGCATGTCTTGGTCACAGACAGGATGGTGTCTAAAGGAGGCTGCTTCCAACCATGAGAGACGATGGACTCTGAAAAACAAACTGAGGGCTCTAGAGGGGAGGGGGGTGGGAGGATGGGTTAGCCTGGTGATGGGTATTGAGGAGGGCACGTTCTGCATGGAGCACTGGGTGTTATGCACAAACAATGAATCATGGAACACTATATCTAAAACTAATGATGTAATGTATGGGGATTAACATAACAATAAAAAAATTTAAAAAAATAAATAAATAAAGGAGGCTGCTTCCAATCATTTGGGGGCCTCCTCCCACAGGTTGGGAGGGGGAGTTTTTGACCGTACAAGGTTGGTACCGGAACTGTCATGGCAGCCTTCCCCCATGGGGGTGGGGCTGAAACCGCAGTGCCAAGGCAGTAGAATGAATGTAGGGGTGACCCTGGGGCACAGGCGGGAGAGGAGAGCCCACGTTCTGTACCTGGGGCTCTTGGTCTGTTAGCCCCAGGGTCTTGGAAGCCACAAGGCCAGGATGTTGTGCCCCCGGGCTTCTAACGTGTAACGTATTTATCACCGCCCTTGCCTCCAGGTCCTGTCTAACTAACTGCCTCCTCCATCAGTTCTCCAGCTGGTGCTGGCCACGGGCTCCAAACAGCATCCCTCGGGCCGCGGATCCTGTAAGTATCATTGGCTCTGTTGTATCCTAAAGCCGAAGGGAAAGAGCGGTTTGCACTCAGCCTGGAATCACTGCAGACCTCGCTTCCTAGGTTCCCACTCAAAACTGGCAGCTCTATGGATGACCCTGTTGTTTGGTGGAATTGGACCAGTGTGACGTTTTGTGGCTTGTCAAGGCGGCCAAAACTACATTATGAGTGATTACGGGCAGGAGACTTGCCGTGCCCCTTCGGTAGATCCTGATGGTATACAGTGGGCCCTGCCAGGTCACAGAAAACTGCTTCTGGCGGTCCCTACAAAATTGGCTTAGAGAAAAAGGCACCAGCGAGGTCCAGTTGCCAGGGGCCATATTGATTTGCTCCGGCGAGAAAAATACCTCTGGAAAAACAGCTGCAATTGGAGTTACCTCCCTACTGTTCACAATAATCCAGTCATTCTCTGAGATCCATTTAACTTCTGGACAAGTTAATCAGATTGGTTAGCACGTGCATTTATTTTTTTTTTTTTTAATTTTTTTTATTGTTATGTTAATCCCCATACATTACATCATTAGTTTTAGATATAGTGTTCCATGATTCATTGTTTGTGCATAACACCCAGTGCTCCATGCAGAACGGGTTAGCACGTGCATTTAGATGCACCCTTGTTTCTCTCAAGTTTTGATGGTAGCATTAATCCTTATAATCCCCACCACCACCACCACCACACATACACAAAT
Source organism: Phoca vitulina (assembly GCF_004348235.1). NCBI lineage: Eukaryota > Metazoa > Chordata > Mammalia > Carnivora > Phocidae > Phoca > Phoca vitulina. The sequence continues at coordinate 79,177,887 of NW_022589705.1, forward strand.
ATACACTTAAAAGGGATCATTATCACATTGGGCTCATCACCTTTCTAGGGAGGGGAGGTTCCAGGGATTTCTCCTTCGCCCTTGCTGGGCCAGAGAGCCCAAGTGGGAATTCTACCAGCTGCCATTTACGCCTACTCCGATTATACTTCCAAAATTAGGGAAATAACGGACATGGCTCACTGAGAGATGAACCTGCAGTAAGACTCCATCTATCACCTGGCCATGGTAGAGACCCACTTTGGTGGACCACGGTGGCATGTTAGGTCCCCAGGATTTTGCATCCATTCATAGCTGGTATCCAGTAATCTCTAAAAGGTTTGGGTCTGGTCTCTTCTCTAACAGACAGTCACTCTAGTACAGGAAATTGGCAAGCTGGGACCTGTGGGCCAAGTCTGGCCCGTGGGCTGTCTTTGCACGACCCACAAGCTAAAAATGGTTTCTAGATTTTGAAAGGCTGTTAAAAAGAAAATACCATCTTCGCTGGCCTCTATCCTGGGACCAGTTCAGGGACCAATTCTCTATCAGCCAGGATCTAGACAGAAAATAGGATCACAGAGTAGTTTTAGCAGGAAAGGTTAACATAAAGAATGACTGGCTGGTCATGGGATGAACTGCTAAGAAGTAAAGAGACGTCTAAATTAAACAGAAATCATTCATATATGGAGTTGAGACAACACACACTCAAGGAGTAAACAATTCGAAAGAGCCGCTGGCCCCGGGGCTGAGATTCAGACCTCACTGGAGAGGGTGCGGCTGGACAGTGGGGTCGAGAAGTCTGCTGGGGTCCCACAGGCTGGGGAAGCAGGAAACTGCCCGCCGTAGGGTCAAACCAACTCGCCAGGCATATGCTCTCCGAGATGCTGCCCAGCCTTGCTGGGAAATCCACCTCCTGTGCGAGACAGAGATGAGAATCAACAAGCCAGCACATGTGGAAGTCCTAAAGCAAGTGGTGTTTTTCTATGTGTACTGAAGTGTCGGTCAGCCCCCAGGAAATGTCAGTCCTCACGTCATCACCATCTTCCGTCATCAGCATCATCAACATCGTTACCTTTGTTACAATTATCCCCGTGGGGAGAAAGCTGACTTTGGAGAAGTGACCTGCCTGAGGCCACCCCAGGACACCGCCACAGGCTCTGCCTTGGATACATGGAGAGACAGGTGCGGAGAGTAGAAGGGACGTGGCTGGAGTCCCACAGCGAGAAGGGCCAGAATCAGGCCCAAGCGCGCCTCAGCCTTCTCTGGGGAGAAGCCAGGCGGCAACAGTAACACGGCTCACCTGCGCCAACATGCACCCCCTCGGCTAGCATTTCCTGCAGCTCCTATCCTTCCTCCTCCTCCTCCCCCCCCCCCACCCCGTCTGATGCTGATTTAACCTGTGGTTTTATGCTTAATCATCTCATAGTAAATCTCTGTCTTAATCTCCCTTGGGCCACTCAGGCTGTCTTTTTATTAGGAAATAAATAGCGCGGGCAGTCCGAGCCACACTGAGGCCAACACGGGGAGCTTGGCAGTGGGAGGAGAGGCTGTGCGAGTCTGGAGGAGTCTTGAGGCCCTGGAGACAAAGAGAATATGAGAATAATTACAAGACGGTAGGTGTGTGGGCACAGTTTGCGCAAGACACAAAAGCTGTAATAAAATTGGCTTTTGCTGCAAAGCTCTAGGTGAGGTTTTAAATGAGAGGATCAGGTCAGGGATGCTGGCTTGGGCTTGGAGACAAGAGTCTTTGCCTTAAGTCCCTGCACTGTCGCTTCCATGCTGTGCCACCTGAGGCCAGCCAGGCCCTCTCTAGGCTTCAGCCTCCTTGTCACTGGGGGTGATCCAGCTGTGGTAAGAATGGCCCAGCTTGGAAGGAGGCCCCACCCACAGGCTCCTGGGCTGAAGGCCTCTGAGGAGCCCTGGGGTCAGCCCTGGCCAGCCATTTGCTGTGCGACCTTGGACAAGGGTCTTCCTCTCTCAGGCCTGAGATATTGTGATCGATAAGAAATATATTTTTGGTCTCTATCCACTGTTTCTGGCACAGTGCTGCAAAAACCTTTGGAATTTCCGACGTTGAAAGCAACCAGGGTGTCTTTTGTTGTGTTAATGAATTGACTTTCAGAAAGCCCCTAGGTTAACCCAAGGACAGGGCTGGTTGCCAGGAGAAGCAATCTTGTGATTAGAGGGTTAGAACTTTCAGTCCCTTTCCCCGGCAACCTCCAGGGAGGGAAGAGGGGTAGGAGATGCAGTGCCAGAATTGAGTTCATTTCTTAGTGATGTGGAAAAACCCCACACCATCCGAGGGCCTCATCTGTCAAAGAGGGACAAGCTGGACACCGTGTTCTTTCCAGTGTCCCAAGTTCGGAGACCAGGCTGGTCCACTCCATGGGAGGAAGGTGTGGGGGGCTTGGATGGGGCTTCTCTGCCCAGCTGCCACCACCTCACCCCTGCTGCTGCAGATCCCCCTCCTCTTCCTTCTCTTCTCTCTGGGGGCCCCCATATGGCGCCATCCTCATTCCTGCTCCCCAGATGCCGATGGAGATATTTCAGTGTGTCTCAGTCGGATGCAGAGAACGGAGTCTCTCCCTCCAGATGGCAATGTCCTCTCCTGCTCCAAGCCTTAAACTTAGCTGTGTTAAAGATGAAAACCAGAGGCTCTAACTACTCCTTCCCATAGCTGCCATCCTGCAAACTGTGCTCCAAAAAGGAGTACCACAAAAGAACCAAAAGCAGGGTCTGGAAGAGATATCTGCACACCCATGTTCAGAGCAGCATTGTTTGCAAGAGCTAAAACATGGAAGCAAGCCAAACATCCACTGACAGATGAATGGATAAGCCAGATGTGGGGTATACACATATTGGGATATTATCCAGCCTTAAAGGGAAGGAAATTGTGACATATGCCACATATGCCAAGGTCCAACACGGATGGACCTTGAAGACATGCTAAGTGAAGTAAGCCATCCACACAAAGACAAATGCTGAATGGTTCCACTTAGATGAAGTACTTAGAGTAGCCATAGTCATAAAGACAGAAAGTAGGATGGGGTTTGCCAGGAGCTGGAGGGAGGGGATATGGGCAGATGCTGTGTAATGGGGATCGAGTTTTTGTTTAATGGTTTACCAGATGGTGGTGGTGATGGTTGCAGAATATTAAGAATGTATTTAACACCACTGAACTGTACACTTAAAAATGGTCAAGACGGCAAATGTTGTATTTATTGTAAGGGAGGAAAACTTTTCTCCTCCTTCCTTCTAGGTTCTTCCCTTGACTGGTCTAATAACCAAATTAACATAAGACAGATTAACAGGAGAAAAACATATTTAATTTCGTACATATAGGAACCTATAAAAATATGAGACACAAAGAAATGACCAAAGCAGGCAGTTTTTATACCTTTTAGACAAAGAAACAAATTTATGAAGCATATATGAGACAAAGGGTTTTGGGCTTGGGTAGCAGATTAGTGAGGGAGGAACAAGTTTTGTTTACACAGCCTTCTCTGCCTTAAATTCTCTATCTCTGGTGAAAAGGATGCCCCATGCCCTCCTGGTACAGGGAGGGCACCTTTCACATGCGAGATTTATTTCCTGCTTTCATGGGGACAGAGGAAGTCAGAGAGTCCTTCTTACACCAGCTGTTTCTTAAGTAACTTTAATTCAAAATAATCAATATGCCAAAGTGGCACATTTTGGGATGGCACATTCTGCTCCCCTTTAGTATGTTACCACAATTTTTTTTAAATTGAAAAGAAAAAGCAGCACCAAATAATAGCACTACTACTCTATTGATTAGTGAACACTTACCACCTAAGTACTAGGCACTGCTTTAAGTCATTCACATGAGGGAATTCATCTACTGCTCTCAACAAGCCTCTGAGAAACTATTATCCCCATTTTGCAGATGTGGAAGCTGAGGCACAGAGAAGCTAAGTAACTTGTCCAAGGTCACACAGCTGGTAATGGCTAAGCCAGCACTGGACTAGACACACTGGCCCTTGAATGCTCGATACTGTTACACGAAAGTGGGTTCACCTCTTGGTGGGTGTGGAGCCAAAAGACACACCCAAGCCAAAAACAACAGGAGAAGGAAGGGTTTTACTTGCAACAAGCAATGGAGAACACCGGGAATATTTCCCAAAGCAGTGTCTCCACAAACAACAAAGCTGGGGAAGTTTGAAGCTAAGGATGTACACGTACTCATGAAGGGGCTTGCGCGATGGGGAATGCAATGTGGAATCGAGGCAGGAGTCACATTAAGGTGACAGAGCCCAGGTCAATGTCACGAGGGTGGCAAGGGTCAGCACCATGAATTCTCTGGCTTTAGTTGGTCTAGGATCTGAGTGCTCAGATGGGGTTTAGCTCCTACAAAGATAACTCACCACAAATGTGCAGCAGGTCAGTCTTCACTTTTGAACCAGCACTGGGAGTTTTACTGTTGATTTGTCGTCCCTGATATGATGAGGTTGCCTCCTGGCCCCAGAGTGGCTGTTTGTTCTTACTTGCTTTCACAGGGTGTCCCCAGGCCCAAGATGACTTTTCTTATGTCAAGAAAGCTACATCTGTCTTTTTTTTTCTAGGGACCTCTAACTCTTTCTGCTTACAATAATGACCCATGTGACAAGTCTTATTAGTCCCGATTTCCTGGACTTTTGATGGACTTGCCCAGTGAGACCCCAGAGGAAGGCTCTGGGGAGGCTGGGGTTAGCAGAGAGTTCCACTGGAGGGCGAGGACTGTCCCCATTGGCCCCTTCCGTGCAGACCCCAGAGCCTCCAAGGGGCCATCCCTATGGAGAATGAGCCATACTCAGCCCTCGAGGAGCCACCAAGCCTGTTGCAGTGGGTACTGGGCTCATCCACGGGTGTAAAAGTGGGTTCTGCTTTGGGGGGGGCTGGACCAGGAGCAGCCTGAAGATTCCATGACCCCTTGTTACTGAACCAGGCCCTGGGGCTCTCAAGCAATAGAAGTTGACAGGAGGTCGAATGGGTGGTTTGGGCAAGGCTTTACTGGGGCTTATGCTCTCACACAAGGGAGATAGCACAAGAGAAAGAATCGTCAAGCTGATCTCCCGCAGAGAGGTCGGAGAGTTTCTTAAAGACACCTGAGTGGGGAAAGGGTGCCGTGTAAGCATGTAGAGGTGGGATGTATTAGCACCTGAGCACTTAAAGGTCATGCTCCTGCATGTGTCGCATGTCTAATTGGCAATTAAATGTTCACCCCGGGCACACAATTTTTATTAGTATAATGAGGGGGAAAGTGGGTGAGAGGTCAGCACTGGGGTCCATCTTGGCACAGACTGGTTGGTCCTCACCAGTCTTGCTCCGCCAGCCCCTCCTGTGAATAAGCATCCTGCCCCCTCATTCCCACCACTCAAAGGCATAGAGTTTTAGCTTTTTTTTTTTTCCTTAGGGAGGCAGCCAAAGAATGCTGGACTTTGTGGTCAGGGTTGAGGGGACCCGAGTCCAGTCCCTACTCTCTCTCACTCTGAGAAGGAAAATCACTGAGAGATTCAGAAATTTCCTGCTCTCGGCAAAGGGTGCGCCAGGGCTGTCTGGGTAAGAGAAAGTTCAGGAGTTTGATCATCCTCCAGGAGGCTGGAAGCTGAGCCCAGGGAGTCAGAGGTCAGCTGAGCCCAGGGAGTCAGAGGTCAGCTCTTTATCTTGCCTGTCATCCTTGGGAGGGTCATGACCCCAGGGCTGGTCACTACCACCTTCTGGAAGTGACCATGGCTGGGACTGGCTTCCTTCCCTGTGCCTGGCTGGTCCCAAGGGACCTCTCCAACTTGCTTCACAAATTAGCACTGTCCTAAAAAGTCAAAAAATGCAGAGCTGATTTCAGAGCTGTCAAGGGATCGAGGGGAAAGAGGAGGGGCTGGGGAACAGGAAAGAGTGGGGCACTTATGGGTGCAATGCACTGTGCCCTCGCAAAATTCACCAGTCACCTCAGAGCCTCGGAGCATTGTTCCCATTTACTGCCAAACTCAAAACTGTTCCATCACCTCTTTGCTCTTGATGGAACGTCTTTTCTTTCTGGCCTTGATGCAATGTCTTTTCTCTTTGCTCTTGATGAAATGTCTTTTAAGTGACTTGGGAAGGGAGGGAGGTACCAGCCAGGGAAAGGGAACAAGAAAACCTCTCAAAGTAAAACATTCAACAAGCCTAAGCTTTGAAAATCAAACCTTCCCTCCAGGCTCAGGCCCAGCCCCTCCTGCTGGGTCCTTCTCTGAGTCCCCTCGTCCCTCATTCAGGGGCTCACATTTGGCTTCTGTGCCTGGGCCAGAGCGAAACCATCACCCCGACACCAAAGCCCAGCCACTGCCCAGAGAAGGGCCTGGAGCCCAGGCAGCGGGAAGGAGCTGGGAGAGAGGCCAGAAGCCAGTGGGGAAGAGAAAGAGAGAGGGAAGGAGGCTGGGAGGGAGGGGGAGAGAGAGAGGGAGAGAGAGTCAGAAACAGGAGGAAGAATGACAGAAAAGAGAGAGAAACAGGGAAAGAGACAAAGAAGGAAAATTAGCTGTGTGAATCCCTTTGCCTGGGGCCCTTCCTCCTCCCCGGCCCCTCTGTGCTCTGTCCCTACCACCCACCCCACCTCTTCTGTGATTCAACAGCTCTCCAGTAAACAGAGACTGATCATAGCTAGGCCCAGGGGACTCAGTGAGCCCGCACAGCAGGTGTTCAGTAAAAGGTGGCTCCTACATCCCCTATTCTCAGGGAAAGTTGTATCGGAAGGAACATGGGCTGTGCCCAGTGGGGCCTGAGGGAAGCATCCAGAGGAATCAGGGTCCATCCGACACCTCCATCAGCTCATCCAGAAAACCAGGACTGCTTTCAGGTGTTAATTTCTTATAAACATTTTGATGTTTCATTTATGAAGTAGGATTTTCCCAAGGCCTCTTGAAATACAGAGACTGGAGTAAAGAATTTAATGAGGCGTCAGGCCTGTGGTTCCTGAACAGCACTAAGGACTCTGTGCCCGGGAGGCTGGGTCTGCTCTCGGAGCAGGAATCCCAGTCCCGCAGGTCACAGAGGGGAGGGATGGCCTTCAGCTATGGGATGGGAGCTGGAGTCAGGGACTCATTGCACAGGAAGGCAATGTGAAGTCGCCTGGACATATATAAACACACAAAATAGTTGGAATGGGGATGATAGTTCAGACTTTTCAAAGCACCTATTAGGTACGCAACAAAGATTTATTGAATGAATGAAGGACATCCCCTTCACAGATATGACTTGGTGGCAGGGACAGTGATGGTGAGGATGCTGATAGTGGTGGTGGTAGTAAGAATGAGGATGAAGATGATGAGGAGGATGATATTATGATGATGGTGGGGGACCGTGATGATGATGATGGTGAGGATGCTGCTAGTGGTGGTGGTGGTAGGGATGAGGATGAAGATGATGATGATGGTATGATGATGGTGGGGGACAGTGATGATGATGATGGTGAGGATGAGGATGATGATGATGATCATGGAGATGGTGGTGGTGACGATGAGGACAGTGACAGTGACTACAGTTGTGCAGACAGCAGCGAGGATGACTGTATTGGGCAGTGACACGCATGTACCAGGCAGTGTTTGAAGCATTCTACAAACATTAACACATTCACTCTTCCCAACAACTCTAAAAAGTCAGTATCAATATTATCCCCATTTTGTAGATGAGAAAACTGAGGCATAGAGAGGTTAAGTAACCTGCCCAAGGTCATGTGGTTGGTAAGTGTTGGTGTTGGGATTCCAACCAATCTGGCTCAAGTGTAGGTGTTTACCCTCAATGCTGTGATAATGAGAGTAAAGTAAGGGAGTTAGCAAGAGCGCCCAATCACGAGTAGATGTTGACAATGTGCCAGGAGCTGTTCTCAGCACTATCCTCTCATTTAATTTTCACTTGTATTCCTGTGACAAAGGTAATATTTCAGGACAGATGGAAAACTGAGGCTCAGAAAGGCAGAGTAAGTGGTCCAGTGGCTCAGTGATGGAGCTGGAATTTGAACATAGCTCTGTTTGGACTCCAGAACCTGTGCTTTTAACAACCGGAGATGTCACAAGGTACTGTCGGGAGTCCCTCCCTGGAGTTGGAACTCAGGATCAGGCTCAGTTTTGCTCCTCACTTACTGTGTGACCTTGGGCAAGCTGCTTGCCCTCTCTGATCCCCATCCCATCCCTCCCAATTGGCACTCTCCCATTTTACAGCTGCCTTGTGGATCCTTCCCCTCTTCCCCTCCCCCATATGCCACATGTCCCTCGAATCCACTCATCCAAAGCCAACTCCCCAGACTCTTACCCCACCCCCACTCCACGAAACTGCCCACCTGAGGTCACAGTTCCTGGGTCCTCAGGTCTTGTGAAACATCCAGCCTCACTCCCAGTAATCGGAGCGGTAGAAATTCTCGACTAATGGTAGCTATAGTATTATTATTGTCTGCCCCTCCTCCACACTCAGCCTCCCCCACCCTGGCTCAGGCTCCCATCTCATCTCTGTCCTTGCCTAATGACATGGTCCAGGTCCCCTGCCTGAGGTGACCACCCCCCCCCCCCCCCCCCTCGTCTCTCTTGCTCAGTGCTGACCTTCCTCTGCTTCAAGACTCCAGGGCTCCCACTACAAAGTCTTAACCTGGCATTTGTGGTCTTACCTCTTTGCCCCACCAGCCCCCACCAGCCACAGCTCACATCAATCCCCTCCTGGCCACCCGTGCTCCAAGTGACAGTGGCCCCTGGATCCCTCACGGGGCTTTCCCACTGCTAGCCCTTTGTTCAGCCTGTTTCCTGGGCTGAGAATGCTCTTGTGCTTATCTCCATAGCCCATGTAAATGTCAAGAGCCAGCTTGAGTCTCCTCCAAGAAGTCTGCTTGGATTTCCTACCTCACTCCTGGGCCCCACCACATTCTCTCACTGAGTTCTCCCTCTGTTTCCCCATCCCAATGTCCAGAACAATTCCCTGGTCTGTGCTCATTTATAGTAATTATCACAGTCCATTCAAATGCTCAGTTTATACACACACACTGTCTTATTCTCTGCTTCAGATGTCCTTCCAGCAAGAAGGGGGCCCTATGCTCCCTCCCCTTGAACATGGAGTGGCCTGTCCGTGCATCAACCGTGGAGCATGGCAGAGGCGACGCCATGCCAGTTTAGAGCCTCACCTGTAAGGGTCTGGCAGCTTCTATGCTGTTCTCTTGAGCCCTGAGCCTCCATGTGAGAACTCCCTCTAGTAGGATGCCACCATCCTGGGAGGAAGCCCAGGCATGTGGAGAAGTTCTGGAGGAGAAGGTGCCATGGGAGAGAGAAAGAGAGCCAAGAGCACCAGAATGCCAGCCAGGTGGGGGAAGAGGCCATCTTGGAAGGGATCCTCCCACCCAGTGGACACCAAGTGGCCCAGCTGAGCCCTCTCAAATTCCTGACCCACAAAATGGCAAGCAAAATAAAATGGCTGTTTTAAGCCACTAAGTTTTGTGGTAGTTTGTTATGCAACATAAAATAGCTAGGACAGAATTCTCTTCCCCAGCTCAGAAGAGCTCAGCTCCTTCTCATCCTTCACACTCTCATCTCCAACATCACCTCCTCAGGGAAGCCCACCTTGACTTCCAGGTGAAGTCAGACCCACGGTTCCGTGTGCTCATCATACCCACTCCTCCATCATGGTGTGTGGTCACCAACGTGCCCTGTGTCTTTGAATCCCCTCGGGCTCTCCCTCTAGACTGAGCTACCCTGCCCCATCGGCAGCCCCGGCACACGTCAGGGCTCGGGAAATGCTTGTGAAGTGAATGAGCCTGCCTGTCTGAGAGGTGGTACTGTCTGTCCCAGCCCCACACGCAGGGTGTGGGCAGGATAATGGGCCCAGCCCTGCCTCCCAGATCCCTCCTAATGACAGGATTCAAGGGGCTTGGTCCCTCTGCCAGCCCTAAGCTCTACCTCCGTGGAGGTGGCCTTCCCAGGGGAGGGCACTGGCAGGACTGGGCTGCCGGGCCAAGGGAGAGGCTTCAACCTCCGGCTGCCCTCCGTGCCAGCACCCGCTGACTCTGTACCGTCTTCTGGAAGCCTCCGTGGCTCCTCCAGGACCACCAGCAGCAACTCCATCCAGCGGCCACCTGAGGGCCTTTGGCCACACTAGGTGGCCTTGCATCTTGCCTCCTGCCCTGTTCACTGCGCCCCCCACACTGTGCCCTGGGCTTCCAGCTCCACAGCAATTAACTTGTTTCATCTTTGCAACAGCCCCGTTTTACTAATGAGGAGACAGAGGGTCAGAGAGGTTGAGTGACTCACCCAGGGTCACACAGGAAGTTAAGGAGGCAGGACTGTGCCTTGGTCCTCTGGCTCTGGGTCCAGTGTTCCTCCTGCTACAATGGGCGAGATGACTCAGGGTCTCCCTCGGATTTGCAACATGTCCCATCCCTGAGGATCAGCTGGGAGCTGCCTGCCTGCCAGAAAACGGATCTATCCTTCCTCAGAACTTGGGGCCCCCAGATCTGAGTCTCCCAGATGCCCATGTTGGTATCAGCAGCAAATTTGGGGTCGGGAGGGAGTGAGCGAGTTTGAGAAATGGAGACTGAGACATCGAGACAGGCTTTGTGAACACACAGCCATCAGACACACACACACACAAGCACACACACACTTAGAGGGACAGAGAGACACACGCACGATGAGAAATGGGGCGTGGAGATGAGGTGAGAGAGAGAAAGGGGAGAGAGGAAAGAAAAAGGAGGGAAAGGAAAATTCACACAGAGAAGGAAAAACAAAGAGCCAGAAATATCCAGAGGGAGATAAAGACAGAAAAATACAGAAACAGACTGAAAGATACAAAATCACATACGTGTACAAAGACCCGGGTAGACAGGCGCATGAAGAGAGCCATTGTGAGAGGGGCTGAAATTCAGAAAGGGACAGAGGCTCGGAGAGAGAGAGTTAGAGACACACACACCCAAGAGACAGGAAAGGCCGTGAGAGAGCCGCAGAGTCTGGGGTTCGCACCCCTCTCCCCCCCCCCCCGCCACACCCCACTTTCCTCCACCACCTGCTGACCCGGCTCACAGGAGCCCCACATGTCAGCGGGGGGAAAGGAGAATTCTCCGGGGCCCAGCCCTCCAGCCACAGTCTGCCTTCCCCCCCTGTGCCCCTGACGACGAGTGTGTTAAGGCGTCGTCTGCACTGGACAGAGGCTGCTTCACCTTGAACCCAACGCACCGATGGAAGGAGAGGCACCTGCCCACCTCTGCTCACCCAGCCCAGGCCTCAGAGCCGCTTGGTTCTCCCCCAAGGACTTCTGAGCTGCGGGGGCTGGAGGTGGGCACAACCCGCAAGCCCTCAGCGGACCTCTGCTGGGCGCCCCCCGGCCCCAGGGAGCCCCCACCTGGGAGGCAGGCATCCCCCACCCCCGCTCAGATGCCCCTTCCTGGCTGCATGGCTGTGGTGAGTCACCCAACCTCTCTAAGCCTCAATGTCCACCTCTGTGAAATGGGGATAATCATGCCTACCTTGCAGGTTGATGAGAAAATCAGAAATGGGTGCTGGTAAAACGCCTGACACAGCATCTGGCAAATAGTACATGCTCAATAAACACTGGCCTTCCCACATTGGGAGAGCCTGCAAAATACAGAGATAGAGGCAGGAAGTGAGGCCCAGCCAACAGGGGTCCATGGGCCTGGGAAGGGAGAGGTCATCCCAGCGGCATCGGGGCAGACTCTGGGGCACTGGCACCGGGCCTTGGGGCACAGGGTATACTTAGAAGTGAGACACAGAGGGGCGCCTGGGCAGCTCAGTCATTAAGCCTCTGCCTTCGGCTCAGGTCATGATCCCAGGGTCCTGGGGTCGAGTCCCACATCGGGCTCCTTGCTCAGCAAGGAGCCTGCTTCTCCCTCTGCCTGTCTCTGTCTCTCTCTCTCTCTGATAAATAAATAAAATCTTTAAAAAAAAAAAAAAAGAAGTGAGAGACAGAGATGGGCGGAGGAGGACGGGCACTCTTTGGCAGGGAGAATGGCAGGCGCCAAGGCAGAGAGGCAGGGCTTGTCTCCAGGGTAGAGACCCCTCCATTTGGCCCGAGGGTAGGACTTGTGTGGGGCACAGAAGGACCACCTAGTGCAATACTCACATTTCACGGATGGGGAAACCAAGGCCTACGAAGGTTAGGTGACTTCTCTAAGCTCACACAGCTGGCAAGTGACAGACCCAGTACATGAAACCAGGCCTGGGCAACTCGGGAATTCTCCCTTTGCCAAGACACAGGTCAGGCCCGCGCAGGTGAAAGCAGAGACTCGGCTCAGGGAATCTCAGGGCTTCAGGAGGTCGGTGTTTTTCTAACAGCTGAAGTTCCCGGACTGTCAGTGTCAGTGTCTGCTGGAGAATCAGGTGGAGGGCATTGTGAAAAGCCCAAGCTTTGGGCTTTTAGATGCCACTGGGGTGGGTAAGGGGGTCCTGTCAGGCCTGGGGGCTTGAAGGTGACGCCCAGACTGTGACTTTGAAATCCTCTCTGCATCCTGCATGAGGCATGTGGGAGGTCCTGGTGCATTTCCCAGGAGCCCCAGGAATCATCTGGCCTTAGGTAAGAGCAGGTGTTATTAACCTATGGTTTGAGAACGAGAGGGTGAGGTTCAGGAGACCAAAACCCTCTGAAATTCGGTCAAACTTAACACTACAAATACAGACACAGACAATTCCAAATTCTATAATGCTGATTATGTTCCCACGTGCCACCTACGGAGGGTGGATGCTGATAAACCAGGTGCTCCGTTTTCCTGACCAGCTGGCTGGGTTTGGACCCACACAGGTGGGGCAGGAGCAGGGAGCTGGACTGTTCTGCATGAGGAAGAGAGAACCTGAGGCTGCCAAAGGCCACCAGTGAAGGGGAGCAGGGGAAAGCAGGAGGGATAGGAGGGGAAGGCCACCATGGTCACAAATCAGGTCACAGAGTGTGCCATGGGCAGGGACTTGAGCCAATCATTTCTAGAGCTGAGGGAGAAAACAGGACCCTGGAAAGGTAGCCAAATCTTATGATTATACAAGTGTACATTTTCCTAAGGAGAAAATCCATAATTTTGATCAGATTCTCAAAGGGGTCTGTATTTGTCAGGACAGGCTAGAATGATGCTTAGTAACAAACATCCCCGAATCTCCCCGGCTAGGAGTTTCTCTCTCTTTATCTCTCACAAACTGCACTGAGGGCCAGGTGACACCAGCACCACAGTCTCCCATGTGTTGACCTACACTGGTCCAGGCGCTTGGAGCCTATGTCTCAACCATCTCAACACGCTGCCTCCATGATCTCTGACAAAGAAGAAAGAGCCAGAAAATCTTGCAGGGGCTCTTCACTGCTGTGACACACTTCTACTCACCGTTCCCCAGCCATAAACAGCTGCGTGGTGTGCCTAACTGCAGGGGAAGCTGGGAAGACTTCCACGTGCCCAGAAAGGGGAGGAGAACTGGATAGGGATGAGTACCAGTTATGCTGGGGACCCTCCAAAATGTTAGCAACATTAGGATGAAAGCAGTGAGTCCCAAACTCTGATTTATAGACCACCTTTATCAGCTCTCTCCTGAAAGCTTTTGGGAAATGCAGATCCCAGGCCACCCTCTTAGTTACATTCTAGTGTCACAGAATCTGTATTTTTAACAAGTCTAACAGGTGCAGAACGGGTTTGGCAATGCCTGGAGTGGAGGGTCTTCTGATCGCAGGGCTAGGAGTTGCCCCAGAGGTCATCACGGGTTCGCATCTTAAAAAACCTCCAGCTGACTTGCCTTCTTCTCTCTACATCCTTCATCCTGCCATGGAATTACAAAATGGAATTACAAAGCTCTCTGCAAGGATGACACCAGCTATCACTCAAAATTCCAGAACCTAAGCCTACGTTCCTCCTACCAGCATTAGGATGGGGCCCATTTTATTGGTGGGACAACCGAGGCACAGAATGCTATACTAGACCTGGGATTGCTGGCTCTCATCCATGTCTGGTCTAAGGAAGAAGCCAGTCTCTTACCCTGAATGCCCTAAAGTCCATTCCCAGGAGATCTCTGCTTGCCTGGTATTTTCCAGGGCAGTGGGCCTTTAAGACACAGGTGCTCAAAAGTGCTCAAATATCCCCCGTTCTGGCCAGTTCTCTCTTTGTGGCTGTTGTTTAATTCCTCTGGAGAACAAGATTAGAAAGACAGTGCTAATTTAATTTCCCAGAATGAATAAAGATAAGACAGTAACAGAGGGTGATGAAGCGCTGGGAGCACGTAATTCACATCCCAAAACCAGGCTCCTTGCATCACGACAGCCCTCCCCACGCTGGAGCTGATTAAGCCGGAACGACTGCAGTTAATTATCTTCCTCAGTCTCCGAGGGAGGCTGGCTTTCCAGCCAAGCAGTGGGCATGAGGGGGTGTGTAACTGGGCAAATGAGGTTAAGGGAAGGAGGGAGCCGGGGTTTGTAGACCCCTCCGGGGCTCACAGATCGCCATTATGGTGGGGGTGGGGGTGGGCACATGGAGGACACGTTCATTAGTTAGTGGGTCACCAATGAACCTCCAGGGCTTGGAGTCCAGTATTCCTGGAAGTTGTTTATGGGTCCCTGAAAGTGGGTTCACCACTGAGCCTAACAAGAGGCTGTCAGGCTGGGCTGGATCCAGAGCGCAGGCAGCAACATCAGTTGTGTGCACAGGAAAGCTTCTCTGTGCACGTGGGGGCATTCATCTCCCTGAGCCCAGGAGGTTTTCATCCCTGCACACAGGAATGTTGCCCATCAGCTAAGCAAGGAGTCTTTTCATGATACCTGTTGGGATGCGCTTTGGTGGGAGGGCATGCGGGAATACTTGGGGGCTGGTTTAGCTCTGTACATGTAGTTAGAAGCACCCATATTATACAGCCGTGGGGGTAATTCCCTGCCCTGCTGCTAACTAGTTGTGTGATCTTGGCCAAGTTTCTTCCCTGAGCGGGACAGTAATAGCGCCCCCGTTAGAAAGTTCTGGTGAGGCCTTAAGAGATGGTGCCTGGAAAGAGCCCAGCTCAGCACCCTGCCCACAGTAAGGGCTCCCTGATCATGAGCTACCATCAATGTCAATATGGTGAGGATCACACGACTCCTTCACTTGATCTTAGCCAAAAGACCAAGAAGCGATGAGGATCACGCGGCTCCTTTCCGGGTGAATGTAGGGGGTGCGTTTACCCATGAACACAGAGAGTGGGCTCACGGTGCCAGTTCATCATCACAGCGGCATCTGCGGCCTCAGGGAGAGACCTTTCTGTCACATCCAAGGCCCCGTCCCACCTCCCTTTGTGGCCCCGACGACGAGAACTCAGTGTCTGGCAGGAGGGATGGAAAGAAGGTGGAAAGCTGTTCCTCCAGGGCCAGAGACTCTGACTTTTTGCAAAGCCGGAGACCCACTTTGCTGGAACTGAAAACAGTTTGCAGCAACAGGAAAGGAGGCATCCGGGAGAGAGCAGGAGTCCCAGCACTGACGGGGGCCTGATGGTGGCAAGTGAATTAAAGGCAGCCGAAGCTGAACATACCCGCCGGGGAGCGGGCTGCCATTCTCACAAAATGAAGAATCTGCTGGTCGGGAGGGAGGGAAATCCCCACCGTCCTGAGACGTCGTGGCTGAGTATTAATGTCCTTTTTTGCGGAGACTGAAATGAAGACAGCTGCTCTGGGGGCCTGGAAGAGAGGGATCCTGGGCTCTGGGTCAGACAGGGCTGGGATTTTTCTGGGGGTCAGGGGGAGGGTGGAGTCGCAAAGATGAAAGGGATTTGGGGCTAGGAAGGCTGGACCAGATCTGGGTTCAAGAAGTGACCTTGGCCATGAGTGGCGGCGGTGGGGGGGGGTGGTTCAGGGAACAGGAGCAGGTGGGACTGAAGAGAGCGAGGAGGTGCTGAGCAAAAGGCTCAGGATCAGACTGTGAACAGGGGACAGTAGAAGGTGGTACCAACTGTGGGAGGGGCCCAACCCCAGGTCACTGCTGGGCTCCGTGGCCCCTCAGAAGTCTGGGCATTGTTCTGGATTGAGGAGATGGAATGAAACCACACTGACTCGGAGTCAGAGAATCACAGAGAGTTGGGGATGAGAAAGCTCCTGAAAAGAGCCAGCCCCGTGAGTAGATATAAGGATTCCCAGGTCTAAAGATGGGAGTGATTTGCCCAACACCTCTTGAACCATTGGATTCTTTTCAGCAAATATTCGCAGACCTCGTTCCTGAGGCAGAGTGCAGTTCTCCACCCCTCTGATGTAAAGTTTGGCCACGTGGCTTGTTCAAGCCAAGACAATGCGAAGGGACATGACGTCGCCGACTCTGAGCCAAGTCCTTAAGAAGGCGTCCTGTGTTTCTGCTTACCCTCTTGTGTTTGTGCCATTTTGGAAAAGAAGAGCACGTCTCGGGAGCCACTGATCCACAGAGGATGAGAGACACATGGAACAGACCGGAACCCCACCCAAGGCACATCCAACTCACGCCCTGGGACAGGCTGCTCCAGCGAGTCCCCAGATCCACGAATAGGACAGACAACCGCCTGACGCTGTAAGCAACTGTGCTTCAGGTGGTGTTTTACACGTCATCACGGTGGCGACAGCTGTGGGATATTTTGACTTATATTTTGACTTATATTATTGACTTCAGTCTTCAGCCCCATTCCTGGCACAGAACTCCTAAAACTCCTGGAATTGCATTAGCGAAGAGAAAGATAAATGTGACTTTTGTTATGCTACAGGTGACTTTGGGAACACATCTAAGGATGGGGGCTGGTAGCCAGGAGGGCCAACCATGTGACGAGAGGGCTGGCACTGTCAGTCCCACCCTCCTGACCTCTGCATGGAAAGAGGGGCTGAAGGCTGAGTCAGTCACCAATGATTTAATCAAGTATGCCTAGATCATGAAGCGGCCATAAAAACCCAAAAGAACAGGATCTGGAGAGCTTCCAGGTGGGTGAACACCTTGAGACTTGGGGACAGGGCCTGGAACCTCCATGTCCTTCCCACATACCTTGCTCTCTGCGTCTCTCCCATCCGGCAGTCCCTGAGTTATATCCTCTTCTAATAAGCCAGCACTCCAGTAAGTACGATGTTTCTGATGAGTTCTGCGAGCCACTCTAGCAAATTAATTGAACCTGAGGAGGGGGTCATGGGACGCTCTGATCTACAGCAGTTTGGCCAGAAGCTCAGGTAACAACCTGTACTTGAGATCGGCGTCTGAGGTGGGGGGGCAGGGAGGAGTGTTGTCAGACTAAGCCCTGAACCTGTGCCATCTGACGCCATCTCCAGATAAAGCTGAGTTGCAGGACATCCGGCTGGTGTTGGGGAATTGCTCACGGTGGGGACAACACCACACACGTCAGAACTGGGAGCAGAAGCTGATAGACAGCCACACAGCAAGTCAGGGCCTGAGCTGGACCAAACCCCAGGCCGCCCACAGAGAGCAAAGGACACCTCTGACACTTTGGTCCCACCAGGACATCAGCCTCTGACAACATCGTAGCTCACTCAGGTCTCACTCTTAAGAGGCGATGTTGGCCTCTCCCATGGGGTGTGCCTTCTCAGGAGGCCCCTGCTGAAGGCTCAGTGCTCCCTGCGCCGGCCCCTCTCCATCAGCCCCAGCAACGGGTCCCTCTCAGACCCCGCCATGACCCTGCATGACAGTGGTGGGGTCAGCAGGTGCTGTGAGGCAGGGCAAGCCCGGGGGGAGGGCTGGGCGGCAGCACAGGAGGAGGGGTGCCCGACGGCTGGCTGCTCACGTGAGGGAGAGAGGGGCAGGGGCGTGACGCCGCCCCCCAGGGACCACTCCTCTGTAGGGACGAGCTCAGGTGTGCAGTGAGCAGTGGGGATGGCCCCTGCTGCACGCACACTTCTCCATGACCCCAGGCTGGTGTCTGCTCTGAGCCCGGGAGAGTGACACGGCTCCCAAGGCCGCGGAGGGGAGTGACACAGCCTGAAACATGCACCGTGCCCAGCCCAGAGCCTGGCGTATGAAGGTCCCGGGTAGACGGGGCACCCTCCTGCCCACCCCTCCTGGGGTCCAGACACCCCAGCCCAGGAATGTGGGCCCCGCAGTCACACTCGTGTCATGCTCCAGTGCCCCTGTCCATGGGACCCTGGGCGAGCCCCTCCCCTTCCCCGGGCCTCAGTTTCCTCATCTGCAAAATGAAGATAATAACAGCACCTCCTTCCAAATCAAGGCGAAGACAGAAAATCCTCATAAAGTCCCCGGCATGGGAATCAAAGACTGCATCAGACGAAGTAGGCATCACCCCAAGCTGGGAGGTCTATAGGGGCCTTTTAAGCAGTGAAGCCCTGCATCCACAGAAGGGTTGTTATTCCCACAATTATCCTTCACCCCAGGTGTCCCCTCCAGAATTTCACATGGGAGGTTTGTGGCTGCCCATCTCCTGCCCCTGACACCTTCTCTCTCCCATTCCATCCAGCTTTGACAGGGCGGGTCTAGCTCTCTGTGGAAATGGATTCTCTGTTCACATAAAAATCTCATGGAAAACAGTAATATCTTCAAACTGATTAATGACGAGAGCAAAAAACTTCAGGATTCTTCCATTATGCCTTTACGAACAAACAAGCTGTCCCTATATATAAGAGGCTCATTAAAAACTATTTGGCAAGGGGCACCTGGGTGGCTCAGTTGGTTGAGCATCCAACCCTTGATCTCAGCTCAGGTCTTGGTCTTGGGGTTGTGAGTTCAAGCCCTGCACTGGGCATCGAGCCTACTTAAAAAAAAAAAAAAAAAAAAAAAAAAAAGACCATTTGACAACACATGGCTCCTCCTTTTAAGCCACATTATGTCAAAAGCAGTTTCCTCTCCACTACCTGTTACCTTTTGCCTTTCTCTTCTTTGAAATGAGAGAAGAGAGACAGCTGGCTCTCCTCAGGGTGAAAGGCTCTGGTCCTTTGCTCTGCGAGCTGGGGTGCTAGTGACTTTCTCCCCACGAACACACACACACACACACACTCACATACACATACCCATGCACGTCTATGGCACAGATTTGGCGGCAGCCCTCACAAGTCCCGCAGGCAGACACAGGAAACAAGATGATGCCCAGAGCCAAGGACCTGGAAGTAGGGCTTTCAGGATGAGAGTCTCAGTGACCGGGGCCTCAATCTCTCCTCTGAGCAGAAGCAGGGGCTGACATACCTGAGACTGTTGTCTGGTGGTCAGGCTTGGATCACGGCTGTGGAGTTGGTAGCAGCTGAGAGGCATGGGGGGGGGGGGGCGCTTTTAGCTCCTCCCCACCCCCGTGAGGTCTGACATCTTAAAATTCATGGCAGCACAGCATCTCAGGGCTGCAGGGATTTCCCTAGGCACTTACTGATAACCTGCGTGGCAGGAACAGGATTTATTACGGTGCGTGTATTTGCGACCATTCACAAACACACACACACACACACACACACACACACACGAGAATGTTATCTTTACCCCCCAGCTTCTCCTCTTCCCCTGCCCTCCAAACAAGAACGTTATCTGTGGGAGATGGTTTCTGATGTGTGTGTCCGCACATGCATGACGCCCCAGCAGGGGAATCAGCAATGGAGAGAGAAACAAAGGAGAAACCAGGAAGACTATAGTGATCGTTCCCATAATGAAATGGGGGAGGCGAGGGGGAGCCTCGGGGAGATTTGTGCGAGGCTCCGCAGCTCCCTGATGCTGAGGGATGGGGCCCTGAGAAACTGTTGTGCAGGATGCACACTGCATCTCCGTCAGTTCTCTTCGGCCAATGGAAGCAAAATGGGAATTCCTTTTTAAACGACTGTTGGTTTGGTGATGCCCCTGAGTTGAGACTGGGCCTCACAGACCCCGTTATGAGGTCACGAAGGATGCAGAGCTTTCCCCAAGGGCAGAGGCGGGGCTGGATGCGGGATGTGTCGCCCGGTGCCCAGGACCTGGCCTGTGCAGTTGGGGGTGGGGTGGGGTGGGGGACACTCAGCCAATAATCGCCGAACAAACGGAGAAAGAGGAACAAAGAAGAATCTACTTTTAGGAGTTCATTTTCTAGTCAGAGAGTGTGTGGGACAAAAGTAATGAATAAAAGATGGTCCTGAGGAGAGTGAGCAAGTTAACGCTCCCTGGGTGCCGCACCAACAGCCTCTCCACCTCCATTTTGACCTCAAACTTTCTAACGGACTCAAGTTCTTGCCAGCCTATCTTTTAACTCGGGAGAAAAAAAAAAAAAAAAACCCGGCAGGCAAAGCATCCTGTGATGGGAACCGAAACTCCCCCCTCAAGCAATAGGGACAGCCCTGACCCCAGCAAGACCCCACGTGACTGACAAGACAGTGACCCACTTGACCTTCACTGTCCCCCTGCTCGGACCCACTGGCCTCTGTCACACATTCTCCTAATATAAGCCTGGAGGTATTTTCAGCACTCCGGAGAGTCTTTAGGACACTAGTCCCCTGTCTTCCCGGTGTCAGCCTCACTGAAATAAGTCCCTTTCTTGTCCCACCACCTCTGTCTCTCTGCCTTTGGATTTTGTCAGTGGCCAGTGGTCCAACCTGGTCTGTTTAGGGGCCCCAGAGCCACCCTTGGGCCACAGTTACGTGGCTAGAGTCCGGTCAGGGGGTGTCACCTCCCCCACCCCACAAATGAAAAAACAGACAGACCCAGGGTCACTCAGCCAGGCAGGCTGGAGCTGGGCACAAACTCCACCCGCCTAGCTCCACAGCCACGCCCTCTCTACCCACGCTCGGGGGCAGAAGAGGGAGAGGAAATGTACAGCTTTGGGGGGGCTAGGCAGGCTTGAGGGGAAGGTCACGTGAGCTGAACTTGGAAGGAAGCTAAGGATTCTGACAGGCAGAGGTGATAGGACTTGGGTCATAGGGGAGGGAGGGACATTCCAGGTGGAAGAAGCCACACAGGCGGAACAGCCAGGAAGTGAGGGAGCCTAGAGCGTCTTGGGGAAGAGACAGAAGCGGGGCTTGGTAGGATCAGCAGGGAGACATAACTGGAAAAGCAGGGAGGGGAAAAGTCCCTGCAAGGTCAAGGCCCTACACAACTCCCCCAGCCGGCCTGAGTCAAATGTACTGACACAGAATCTGAATGCTCAGATCTGTTTTTTCAGCCCTTCAGACTCTATTTACTTCCCCCGCTCTGTCAACTAGTAGCCAACTCTTGGCCCTCCCGTGGCACCCTGACTTCTCCTCTAGGCCCCCAAATTGGCACGTCCAGCCTCTGCAGGCCCTGCAGACTCCACCTGGGCCTCCCCTAAGCCCATCACCCAGCCTCCTCTGGCTCTGTGCCCTGGACTGCTCTGAGCCAAGTCAGGGCTGGGGTCAGTGACAAGAGTGGCTATTTTGAGATGCTCACCCCTCCTGCCCGTTGTCCAGATTAAAGCCACATCTTCCCACGCACCATCAGAACGAGCCATTCCCCTGCTCACCATCCACCAACAGCTTGCCATCCCACCATCCGTGGCCATCAAAGCTGTCCATGCTCCCCTACCTCTCACCACCACCACATCTCTCCTGGCATTCCCACCATGGGAAGAAATACAGTTCAAGCTGTGTGGGCGTTGACCTACCACGCCTAAGCTACCCACCAGCCCCCGCCATTGGGCACAGACCAAGGCTGCAAACGATGCCTCTGTCTGATCGCTACCAGGGCATCTCAACATCTGCTCCCCCAGCCATGGCCCGCGTCACCGTCATTTGCTTGTGGCCTACACTCTCTCATGGAAGTCGGGCCTTATGCTTTCCTTTAGAGCATCCACTGGGCATGGCCATTACTCACTGAGACCCAGCTCAGGGCACTCCATCTCTGTCTGTGCCTGAGTTAGAGGGAGTGCCTATGTCAGCTCGGGGGGCACACTCAGCATCTCTGGGGGAAGGAGGGCGGTTTCTGGCTGTTTGGCAGCCAGCACCTGCCAGACGCCTGGGTTTCCACCGAGAGCCCGCTGAGCCGTGGGGGGAGCGTGCCCTGGGCAGAACAGCCTCACCGGAATGGAGATCCCCGTGAAAGCAAGCACATCTGCTTCCAACGTTCTCCAGTTTCCCTCCCAGTCACCTGGGGGTGTTGAGCCCCGGACTCAGACCTTGTCACCGGGCTCAGGTGCTGACGTCACAGACCGCACAGACTCTGGATCCAGAGGGGCCTGAGTTCAAGTCCTGTCTCGGCCACTCACGCCCTGAGTGAACTGAGCACGTCCTCGATCGCTCTGGACCTCGGCCTCCCACGTGTTCCTGGGGCAAAAAACGTGAGCAAAAAAATGGTCATGTGGGAGGGAGAAGAGGATTCAGCTACTGCTTATTGAACGCCTACTATGTGCCAGGCACTGTGATAGATGCTTTATGTGCATCATCTTATTTCCGTCTCACAAGAGAGTGAGCTCAACACTACAATTAGCCTCAATTTGCAGAATCGCAAGAGGAGAGAAGTCAGGCTCGGTAGTCAAGCTGACATGCAGCTTGAATCCCTGCTCCAGCCCTTGACCATTGGGAGATCCCGAGCGAGGTATTTAGCCGCTCAGAGGCTTGGTTTTCTCATTTATAAAATACGGAATGACGATCTTGCCGAGCTCTTTTGAGAATCCCGAGAACAAATGGGTCAGTGTCGGGCATGTACTGACTACTCAACAAATGGTGGCCTTGGTTATTCGTATTCTCAACGTTTAAGCATTATTCCTACATTATTTCCTTGACCTGTGCTGTGGAGAACCATGGAGCTGAAAGCAGCCAGAAAAAGAGCACTGGGGTCCTCATGAACTTCAGGTGGCTACAAAGAGCCAAGACTTCCCCACTGAGGGTCAACACACACACACACACACACAGACATGTATGCACACATGCATGCACTTTCCTTCCTGCAAGAAGTGGCGAGG
The DNA here is from genome assembly GCF_004348235.1 of Phoca vitulina. Taxonomy (NCBI): domain Eukaryota; kingdom Metazoa; phylum Chordata; class Mammalia; order Carnivora; family Phocidae; genus Phoca; species Phoca vitulina. The sequence goes on from NW_022589705.1 coordinate 79,200,641, forward strand.
TGTGAGCTCTTTCCCCATGGTTACAGACCCAGGCTCCTGGTGTGTTGCCCTGTCTGGACATGGGACCCTATCTGCCGGCACTGGGAGGAGAGTGCATGAAGCCTGGGCAGGCCGGGGGGTCCTCACTCAGCCCGAGGGGCCTGCCCGGCTATAGAGAGCCACCTCTTCTTGTTCTTCTGACCTCCACTCCTACTCTAAGACAACCCTTTCTCACCCTGACAGCTAAGAACCCTCTCAACATGCAGCACAGAGCCTGGCACGACGGGGACATGCAGAAGTACTCACTGAACAAAGGCAGAGATATGAAGATTCTGTAATTCTAAGTGTCTAAGACTGTGAATTCTAAGATTCCATGGCTCAGCGATTCAAGAATCTTAAACCGCTATCACTTTTAACCCAGGGTCCCAATCTTGAATGCCCACAGAGGCCAGGCAGGGAATGTGTGTGAGTGACCCGAGCCAGATGTAAGTGCAAACACACGCACCATGTGAGTAGGACAGCCTGGGAGGGTCTGGGGGGGGCCCAACCCCCATCACATCCACAGCCCGTTCTGAGCCCAACCTGGCCAAATCTCCTGAGTTTTCAAGACATAACAGATATCTAGATTTTTTTTTCTTTCTTTTTTTTTTTAATTGTTGTTGTTGAATACCTTCATTTTTAAAAACTGGCATATTTTTTAAAGATTTATATTTTAGAGAGAGAGTGTGTGGGCGAGCAGGGGGAGGGGCAGAGGGACAGGGAAAGAGAGAATCTCAAACAACCTCGCTGAGCACAGAGCCCAATGCAGGGCTCAATCTCACGACCCAGAGATCTTGACCTGAGCCTAAATCAAGAGTCCAATGCTTAACCAACTGAGTCACCCAGGTGCCCCAAAACTGGCATATTTTCAAAACTAATAATAGGGGAAACTAGATGTGGGGTTTATGAAAACTCTCTGGACCATCTTTGTAATATTCTGCAGATGAAAATCTCCTTTAAAATAAATTTTTTTTGTTAAAGAACAAAACTCACTAGGGCCAAAAGAAATAGATGGGAGCTCTATCAGCCCAATGGGCAGCTCTTTGCAAACCCCGTTCTCAATCCCACAGACACTAAGGCTGCACACACAGCCAATGCCCAGGGTCTGAGCACCTGCTCCCTCACACTTCCTGGTCCGGCTGGGGGAGGAGGGGCCCACGCCTGGAGGCGGGGCTGGAAAGACCAAAGGGGAAAGCAGAGTAGAGCAGAGGTGGTGTGGTGTGCAGTTCTGGGCAGTTCTGGGCAGGCACGCTAGATTGACAGGCCTAAGGACAAGGAGAAACAGGAGCCCTAGTACACTACAGGTGGGAATGTAAATTGGTTCAGCCATCACTGAAAACAGGATGGAGGGGCATCTGGGTGGCTCAGTTGGTTAAGCATCCAACTTTTGGTTTTAGCTCAGGTCATGATCTCAGGGTCATGAGATCGAGCCCTGCCTGGGCTCCATGCTCAGCGGGGAGTCTGCTTCTCTCCCTCTCTCTCCTCTGTCCCTCCCCCTACCCGGACTCTCTCTCTAAAATATGTAAATAAATCTTAAAAAAAAAAAAAAGAAAACAAGATGGAGTTTCCTCAACAACTTAAAAATAGAGCTGCCCTATGATCCAGCCATCCTACCTCTGGGTGTATGTCTGAAAGAAATAAAATCACGATCTTTAAGAGCTCTCTGCACCCCCATGTTCACAGCAGCATTCTTCACAAGAGCCAAGACACAAAAACCACCGAAGTGTCCACGGACGGATGAATGGGTAAAGAAAATGCAGTATATATATATCACATGATATATAATGAATATTATTCAGCTATAAAAATTTTTTAAAAAAAAGGGGCGCCTGGGTGGCTCAGTCGTTAAGCGTCTGCCTTCGGCTCAGGTCATGGTCCCAGGGTCCTGGGATCGAGCCCCGCATCGGGCTCCCTGCTTGGTGGGAAGCCTGCTTCTCCCTCTCCCACTCCCCCTGCTTGTGTTCCCTCTGTCGCTGTGTCTGTCTCTGTCAAATAAATAAATAAAATCTTTAAAAAAAAAAAAAAAAAATTTTAAAAATGAAATCCTGCCATTTGCAACAATATGGATGAACCTTGAGGGCATTATGCTAAGTGACATAAGTCAGACAAATACCGTATGATCTCATTTATGTGTAGAATCTAAAAACAAACAAACAACAACAACAACAACAACAACAAAAAACACCAAACTCATGAAGCAGAGTAGAATTGTGGTTTCCAGGGGTTGGGGGTGCAGGAATGGAAAGATGTTGGTCAAAGCGTACAGACGTCTACTTAAAAGATGAGTAAGTTCTGGGGATCTAATGTACCACCTGGTGACTATAGTTAATTATATGCTTGAAAGTTGAGAGAATAGATCTTATATTCTCACTGCACAGGCAAAAAAAAACAAACCCTGTAATTATGTGAGGTGATAGATGTGTTAACGAACCTCAGTGTGGTAATCATTTTGAAATATATATGGTGTATCAAATCATCACATTGTACACCTTAAGCTTACATGATATTATATGTCAATCACATCTCAATAAAGCTTTGGGGGGAGGGGGGTGGGGGCTGAAGGTTGAGGCCTATCAGGCATCCAAGTGGAGAAGTACAGTCGGCAGTCGGTGTGTGAGCCGCGTCCAGGGGAGAGGGGCCATTTTGGGAGTCGTCAATGTGTAGGTGGTGTTTCTACGGGACTGGATGGTCCCCCTTTGGGTGAAACATGGATGGAGAGGAGGAAAGGGTAAAGCAGAGCCCTGGGGTCTCCGATATTGAGAGGACAGGAAGGTGGGAAGGATCCAGCTGAGGAGACTAAGAAGGGCCAGCCAGAGGGGTAGGGGGGAAGCCCAGGGTGTGTGCCCTGGACACACGGGTGATGGGGGATAGATTTTGCCATCTTGGGACGCTCTTCTATCAGATGAGCACTAATTCTGAGATTATTCTCAGAGTCTCTGACTCCAGCAGTTGAAAGCAATGATGAGGGCCTTGAGCTTTAGAGTCAGACACATCCTGACTCTGCCCCTGACTCACCACACCAGCTATATGTGACCTCAGGAAAATCACTTCCCCTCTTCAGAGCTCAGTTTCCTGGTCTGCGAGGTAATAATTACTTCGCCTCAGCTCACGGGCCCCAGAACCTACCTGGTCCCCGTCACGTCAGGACAGAGGGCACATGGCATCTCTAACTCCAGCCCTGCTGACATCCAGCTGATATCCTCACTGGGGACACTACCCACGTTACAGGCGGCTCAGCTCTGAGGCTTCTCTGCTTCTCGGTTTCCGGCCTGGCTTCCCTTCTGGAGTTTGATTCTGCCCCTTGGTTGCAGCTTGTTGTAGGCAAAACCTTTTACTGCAAGGAGCAGAACACAAATAGTTAAAGGAAAGGTATAATGATTTTTCTGGCCCACATAACTGAGAAATCAAGTGGGTGGACCTGGCTTCGGGGATGGCTGGAGGCAGAGGCTCAAACCATCCTCCCAGGGCTCTATCTTTTTCCTCCCATCTCTTAGCTCTGCATCCTTCTGTTGACAACTCTTCACAGGCTGGCTTTCTCTTCACCGTGGGGAACATGGCCACCAGCTACTCCAGGTTTAGATGATCCTGATAGCTTTCAATCTCAGAGAAAGAAGGCCTATCTCTCTCCCAGGGTCCATATGTCAAATCAGAAGATTGTGTTAATAAAAGAGAGGCAGAGGACCTGGAGAAACACCTCAAAAGTCCTCTGGGTGACCTGATGTCTCCTTTACCTCATAGGCCCCTGGGAGAACAAGGGTCTGTCTCCTTGGTGTGACTGGAGCCCCACGCAGAACATGAGAGTGAGGTCCGTGGGGTCAGAAAAGGCAGGGTGGGGCTAGATCAAAAGGCTTAGAAGACACACTGAGTGGAAAACTCAAGCAAGCAGGAATCTGCTCCTGGGCTGTCCGGTTGGAAGCAGAAGAGAAGACTGCAAGGACTCCACCCCTTATCACAGTCCTCACTGTCCCCACACTCCCCAAGGCCCTGCTAGAGGTGATGCCCCAGGTGTTCTCCGAGGCTCTGGGCTGCCTCCTGCAACTGGGGGCAGAGTGAATAAACAACATGAAGGCGGATGCCTTAGAATACCCCAACACTGCGGAGAAAAGTATTCATCAAGGAAGCAAATCGCAAGAGGAGCCAATCAACAGGACCTCCACTCAGCTGGACCATCCAGCAAGGATCCCCAGTCAGCAGGACCAATTAGATGAATTCATCTGTTCGGCCAATCACGTGTTGAGCACTGCTATGGGCTCCTATTAACAGGCAGGTGGGCTGGCCTTGGTGGTGCCTCCAGGTTCCCAAAGACCTAGGACTTCCAGGGGGGGTGGTCTCCCCACCTCCCCCCGCAGAGGGTACATCCTACCCTCCACAGGAAGGACAAAACAGCCTGCCACTGGGTGGCAGCCTTTAGAGGCATGGAGGGAGGGGGACTCTTGCCTGACGTTCAGTGGCATGTGGATACCCTGGCATCGCCAGGCTCCTGAAGATGTCACAATGTTAGGATTGTCCTGGGAGAAGTGATGAGTGGAACCAGGTGGAAGTAGATATAAGCCTGACTGGAGAGATGGGCTGCTAAATATGTCGCCATGGTGACCACATCCCTGCTGACTGCCCCACTCACCAAGGGGGACACCAGCAGTTGGAGGAGAAGGTGCCTGTCAGGTCCTCCTGGGGGGCCCACTCCCCAGTCTTGGTCTCATTCAGGAGACTGAGGACCTTCAACTTGGTTCATCCATTCCCCCACTCAGCCCATATATTTACCCAGCATCTGTTCTGTTTTGAACACCAGGGGCTGTTCCCTGTCCTCAGAGAGCTTATAGTCGAGGGGAGGAGGGAGACATAAAGAAACAATTGAATATATAGTCAGGATGCTTATTGTGAAGGGAGAGAATGAGAAAACATGAGAGAGGAGAAAAAAAGGACACGATTTGGGGGTCCAGGGAGGTTCCCCTGAGGAACCATTTGAACTAAAACCAGAAGTGTCAGGAGCCAGGGAGGCAAAAAGGAAGAAGAGCTTTCCCAGTGCAGAGGAAACTGAGGCAGGAAGGAGCTTGGAGCATCCCAGGAGCAGAAGCCACTAGTATGGCCGGAGGGAAGTTGGAAACAAGGACCCAGTCAGGGAGGACCCTGTGGCTGTGCCAAGGTCTAGTGGCTTATCCCAGGGCAGTAGGGACCGTGGGAGAGATTTAAGTGGGTTGTGATGCCCCTGGCAAGTTTTTAAAGCTCTTTTGTCTGCACTGTGGGGAGTGGACTAGGGGAGGGGCAGGAAGGGAGAAGAAAAGATTGTTCTAGGAAGGGGGAGCAGCTCAAAGGTGGATCGGACCTGAAGGAGCAGACATGTTCTAGGAACTGCCAGAAACTGGTGGCAGGCGGCATGGAGGGAGGGAGAGATGCTGGAGATGAGGATGGGGATTTGGGGCGTTATGGTCCCAGCTCTGTCCTTCCCAGCTGTGTGGCCTTGGGTGAGCTCCTGAACCTCTCTGGGCCTCGGAGGTCCAGAGAAGGGAAGTGATTCTCCCAAGTGTGGCAGATGGTGGTGGCAGACAGCACCCGGCAGACTGAGAGCTGAGGACAGTAGGCATTAGGGTTGGCGCTCTGGAGCCCCATGGACATGGGTTCAAATCCCATCTCCCACTCACCAGCTGGGTGCCTTGGTCAGGCAGCCTAACCTTGCTGGACCTCCCGTCACCTCATCTGTAATACAGGGTCGTCCTCACTCTGCCTCCCTCAGGGGGTTGCTGTGATAGCTGCAGCAGGTGGTGCTGGGGAAGCCACATAGTTTCTGGCACCTTCATTTTGTGCTCAGTAAGTGGTGATCGTGGTGCTGGAATCTGGGCCTTTCCCAGCCAGGCAGTGGGTTCAGAGTGACTGAGGCCACCCCACGTGCAGAACCCGGGACTGGACAGATGCTGCTTAATGAACTGGCCAAAAAGAAGAGCATTAGGGCAAGAAGGTGAGGTTCTACCTGGGGAGAATCACTGCCCCTCTGACTTTATCCCCTTCTCTGCCCAACTCACAAAGCAACAACCACAGTGATCTCCTCCCAGCCTCAGGACCTTTGCACTTGCTGTTCCCTCTGCTTCTGCTTCTCGCTGCTTTAACTACGTTCTTCCCTTCATTTCATTCAGGTCTCAGCTTAGACATCCTCCCAGTATTACCCACCCCAGCCGATCACTCTCTGACACCCTGAATTTGTCCCCTTAAAATTCACGTGTTGAAACCCTAACCCCCAGTACCTCAGAATGTGACTATATTTGGAAATAGTGCCTCCAAAGAGGTAAGAAAATTAAAATGAGGCTGTTAAATGGCCCTAACCCAATCTGACCAGTGTCCTTTTAAGAAGAAGAGATTAGGACACAGAGAGACACCAGGGTATGTACATACAGAGAAAAGTCCTTTTGAGGACACAGCAAGATGGTGGTCCTCTGCAAGCCAAGGAGAGAGGGCTCAAAGAAACCAAGTCTGCCAGCACTTTGATCTGGGATTTCCAGCCTCCAGAACTGTGAGAAAAATTTCTGTTGCTTCAGCCCCCACCGTGGTATTGTGTTATGGCAGCCTGAGCAAACTAATACACCCACTGATCCTGCTTTATTTTTCTGTATAGCACTTATCAGCCCTGACATGATTTACATATGTATTTTCTTATTGTCTGTCCCCTCCCCACCCCATACACTACAATAGGAGCTCCACGAGGTGAGGACTTAGCCTGTTCTGTTCCCTGCTGTATCTCCAGACCACAGGACAGCACCTGGTGCATAGTAGATCCTCAGTAAATAAAGAAGTTGGAGCCAGATATCCCTGAGCTCCAAGTGTCTCATCTGTAAAATTGACCTAATAATCATGCCGGACTCAGAAAGGGGTGTGAAGCTATGGTGAATAAGTGTAGACAAATTGCCTAACACAGTGCCTAGCACATAGTGTACACTCCAGAAATAAGATCTGTAATTGTTGCTGTGGCTATCTTAACAGTAGTAAGGTCATTCATTCATTCATTCATTCCCGCCCCAAACCCACACTGGGAATACAGAAAAATCAGACTTGGCTTTTGACCTAGAGACGTTTGAGGTTTAGTGGGGGAGACAGACCAGGGGATCAGTAACTAAGGGTCACGGGCTTCACAGAAAAGGGGATGTTGCCTGGTGTGTACGAGGCTAATGCCCATGCTCTGTGTGGCTGGTGCAGAGCTAAGGAGTTTGGATCAAGACTTAAGGACCCTGTAAAGCCTGGGAAGGGTTTCTCGGGTGAAGAGGGGTGGGGGGACCCAACCAGTTTTGTGCTACTGAGGATCGCTCTGGGGCAGAGTGGTGAGTGGGCTGGAAGAGACTGGCTTGAGAATAGAGAGGCTGTTGGTGCATACAGCTGGGGCACTGGGGGGCTCGGCTAAGAGGACCAGGGCAGGACCCCGTGGTCAGGACGGGCCCCAGGTCAGCTTAGAAGAAGCAGCCAGGTCCATGGGCTTGACATGGAAACGTCTGAGCTTCGCAGTGGGTTTCCCCTCCCAGGCAGAGCAGGGCTGACGGGTAGGGCTTGGTGGCTGTGGGGTCAGAGAGCTGAGGAGGGTCAATCAAGGCATCATTTTCACAATTCACAAAAACATCAGGAAGGAACATTCTGTCAACCAGAACCAGGGCAGAAAACCGACAGGACTAGAGAAGTTTCCTCCCACCTGAAGGGCAAAGGGAAACACACTTGTTTCCATGACACACTTAGGTTTTCAGGAGACCATGTGATTGTTTTTGCACTGGAAAGCCGTGAATGGAAAATTCCACCTGCCGTTCCTCCTCCAGGTGCTAAACAATAGAGGAAGTTTCTGTCCCCAGTTTACTGGTGCCTGAAATTCTACCATTGGAGCTTCATTCCTATGGCTTGAGGCTTTGTCCTTTATTAAAATGCAAACAACTGCATGGAAGTCATGTCTTCAACACAGACTTATTTTCATTAATTCAACAAATATTTATTGACTTCTTGGTCTAAACCAGGCAGTACCTAGAGGCTGGAAATAAAGGGATTAATTAAGACTTGTCCAGTTTTTTACCTTTGTTAAAAAATGATTATAAAAAGACAATTTAGGTGATACAAACTTTATTTAACACTTCATGAAGCAGGCAGTCTCTGTTCCCAAGGGTCCAAAGAACTGCAAAATAGGGCAGAAGGCAGGAAGCTTTTATAGGATCAAGATTAAGGAATAAGAAAAAGAAAAAATAGAAAATGAATAAGGAACAAGAAAATGAATGTATAGCCCAGAGATGGCTTGGCATTTAAGGCTTGGCTGACTGAACATCCTGCATTTCTGGTCAAGGAAAGCACTTACAGGCACATGAAAGTTTTCTGAGTTTCTGTTTGCTGACCTGGCACCCTGGTTTGCAACAGCTCCATCTTAGAGTGAAAATTTATTTCAGCACCTTCAAGAAACCAGCAAACTCTGTGTATGAGGGCTGGGGTGGAGGACCATAGGAACTCTGACCATAATGGAGCGGTGAATGATGGTGGTGGGAGCCCCCAGCAGAGGTGACCCATTCCATAATTGCAAAAGGTGGAGCTTGAGCTGCAATCTAACGGATGAAGGGCGGGTGGGGGGTGGTTGAGAATCCCGCCAGGAGGGCACAGCCAGGGCAAATGAATGGGGTCATGAGGCAGTATGGTGGGCTCTGGGGACTACATGCCACTCATCAGGCTTGGACATAAGGTAGGACATGGCAGGTGGGACCGGAGTGGCAGGGATTGGATGCTACTTTCATTTCACGGGGTAGCCTCTGTCCCAGCGCTTTGCTGCCTCCCCAGCTTCCCCCTCACCTCCGCCCACCAAGCCCACCAGACTCTCCTTTGCGGAACTGCCTTCTGCCCCTCTCAGTCACGTGGTCTGGATGACCCACCCCCCAGCCCCAGGGGTGGAGCCTGATTGGCTTAAGGAGTCAGCCTACTCCCATCCTGCTGGTGCCTGATTGGTTCAGGAAAGGGCATGTGGCCAGCTCAGGCCAATGAAAGGCCAGATGTTTGCCGGGGTTTCTGGGAAAGGGATCTTCCCCTCTCCTTCAAGGTTGGTAGCTCCCAGATACAGCAGCACTCTTCTTCTGGCTCCATAGAGAGAGGTGTTGGAGGCCAGGGATGAAGGTGGGCAGGGAGGCAAGAATGTCAGAGAAATGAGGTCTGGGTAGACCCACTGCTGCTGTTCTCAGCTGAGCCAGCAAATTCCCATTTGTTCAACCCATTTGTTGTTACTTTCGATTGAAAAGTTCCTCACTGGTGCAGGGTATTTCTGGGGGAGAGCACTGGGTGGAGCTGGAAAAGGAGCAGCCAGCGGTGCCTGGACCTGGATGGGGTGGGGTTGGCCAAATCCTTTTCCTGTGGATTCCGCCTCCACGTACAGTTCTTATCATGAGGGAAGATCTTTCCCCAGGAAACATCTCCTGACACTGGCGGGACACCTGGATGCAAGTCCTGGGCGGACAGCCCGGCATTAGGGGTCCTGGGCTCTATCCTAACCCAGCCCCCTGTCTGATTGTAAGGCCCAGTGGAATCATGCACCTTTCTGGGCCTCCATTGGTGATCCATCCACCAGCCCCCAGACTGAGCTCCCCACGGGCAGGGGTGATGACCAAGCCAGCCCTACAGCCCCAGAACCGAGGACAGAACAGGTGTCAGTGGGGCTGTTGACCTATCAATGCAGGAACTGTACCTTCCTGCACTAACCTCCCATGGTCAGGACCATGTGTGATGCTGACGGGGACCAGCTGCTATTCCTCTGTCCACCCCAAGAGAACCTCCTGAAGACCCTGGCCCCAAGTTAGAGTAGCAGGAAAAGATTTACCATTTGGGGTGCATGGCGGAGGCCTCATCTCACACAGAATCTCTAGTGCTGTTGAAGGCTCACTGAACCACAATTACACTGCAGGGTAAGAAAAAAAAATATCCCCCCAAAGCTCAACTCTTTACTTTCCAACCACGGCTGATCTGGACAGTCATGCTCTCCTCAGTCAGCTCATCACAAGCAATGATGAAGAGGCCCATGCTTAGACATAAGACTCAAAGAATAAAATATATCAATGGGGTCCAGCCCAGGTTTATTCCTTAAAAACAGCAAAGCCACTGCCCTGCTGTGCTGGCTGGCATGGGCTGCATCTCAAAGTGCAGGACACATGTCTGCATTCACAGACAGGATCAGGGAAGGAAGGCAGAGGGACTCACCTTCTCCCATGGAGATATGATACAACCTGAGGGCACTGAAGGGTGGATCAAGGGCTCAAAAGGATCCTATGTATGTGTGGGATGTGTGTATGTGGTGTGTAGTTCTTGTGTGAGATGTAAGAGTGGGTCAGCGGTGAAAGTGGGGAAGGAAAAGGAGGAAATGGTGGATGATTATATGAATTCCAAGCTAAAGTTTTGAACTTCACCCTGTGGGCAGTGTACCCCACCACACATACACACACCCCAAAGGAATCTGGTGGTGTGCCCAGCAGTCAAGAAGCCATATGATAGTCATAGAGCATCCTTCCTCTGTGCCAATTTTACTCCAAAAACATGGAAAATGTCCATTATTTTGTATTTCATGTTGAAACAATCATGGATATATGATAGAAGACAAAATATGCATGGATTTGAAATATTAAATTGGAGAATTCAAAGAACCTGTGAACTTGTGGCCAGGGTCTAGATGAAGCACTGTCTGGATGCAGATCTTTAGGGAACTTGGGTGTCCCCATGTCCTGACGCCATTAGCAGGAAGCTCCCCATTTCTCCTTCCTTTTTAAAAATTTTTTTATTTAAATTCAATTTAATTGACATATACTATATTATAAGTTTCAGGGGTAGAATTTAGTTATTTATCAGTTGCATATAATGCATATAACATGCTCATTACATCAAGTGCCTTCCTTAATGCCCATCACCCCATTACCGCATCCCCCCACCCACCTCCCCGCCATCAATCCTGTTTGTTTCCTGGAGTTAAGAGTCTCTAATGGTTTGCCTCCCTCTCTGTTTTCATCTTATTTTATTTTTCCTTCCCTTCCTAAACTTGTCAACATCAAACTTGAGGCTTTTCCAAGAGTGGGGGTGCTCTGTCCGTGGTGCTGAAACAGGATAAAACCATCTCAACAGGTGAGTTCAGACCTTAATGTTCTATTCTGTCTCCATCTCTTGGAAAGGTATGAAAGATGTAGGCTCAGAGAAGACCCCCAAGAAGCTAAGCACCCCTAAGAGCCAGGAGTAAATATTCCTTATTATTTCCTCTTCAGTTCAGGAGACAGAATCCTCAGGGCAAGATAGGGCTAGAGGGTAGCGAGGGTTGCTGGAGGAACAAGATTACAATTACTATGTATGACATTCACAGATTTCAGAAAAAGCATTTTCTTGAGTTTGGAGGCTTTTTCTGCTTCTTAAAAACCATTCAGGGTCCTTGGAGAAGGAAAACAGCCTCAAAAGCCTCCCTTTGTAGGCACCTGGTTGGCTCAGTCAGTTAAGCATCTGCCTTTAGCTCAGGTCATGATCCCGGGATCCTGGGATTGAGTCCCTCATTGGGGTCCCTGCTCTGCGGGGAACCTGCTTCTCCCTCTGCCCTTCCCCCCACTTGTACATGCTCTTTCTCTCTCTCAAAAATAAATAAATACAATCTTAAAAAAAAAAAAGCCTCCCTTCATGAGAGAGAGAGAGAGTGTGTGTGTATGTGTGTGTGTGTGTGTCTATGCATGCAATAGATTCTGTGGGTGATATCTCTCATATTCAAAAAGCTATCATCTCATAATTCAATTACTGAAGAGGGAAACTCTAGGACAAATATTTAGCTGGCATTTTATCCCAGTTCAAAAATGTATGCATCCTAAGTTCTTCCATCTCCACCCACAGCTCTGTGGTCATAGCCACCTGGGCAAATCTGCTAAGAAGAGAAAGCTCTGGCATCCATGTGGAGGGGCTGTGCCCCTACTGAGGGTTACTGAGAGGAAATCCTGCAACGATTTCATAACCCCAGAGAGCTGGAAAGCCCATAGCTTGGCGCATCCGTCCATCTGGGCTTGCAGACATGGTCCATGGTTATACTTCCTGTCCAGCCCCTCAGGGCTGCAGGGAAGGTTTCTTCATCCCAGTCATGAAACTCCTCAGTTTATGGCTGCTCTGTCTCCCACTCCTGCTGTGTCGGAGGTCTGGTAAGGTCCAGTCTGAAGACAGGTGTTGGCCAACTTTGATGACTGGTCAGAGCCTCAGCTTTAGACAGCTGGGTTGGAGTCTGGGCTCCACTTGCTCACTGTTTGGGAGATGTTACTTCACCTGCTGTGCCCCATTTGATATCAGTTGCCAACCCCAGCGAGAGCCCCAGGGTGGCTGCACACAGTCAGTGCCCCATCACTCCCTCTCCCATCACTCTAATATCACACCCATTGCTTATACACATGACAGTCATTTGATCATGGTTCTCCATTGACATTTCTTTACAATTGATCTAGTGACATGAAGCTTGCCTTATTATTTTTTTAAGTAGGCCCCACACCCAGCGTGGTGCTCAAAGTGAAGCTTGAACTCACGACCCTGAGATCAAGACCTGCACTGAGATCAAGAGTAGGATGTTTAACCAACTGAGCAACCCAGGCACCCCTTAAGTATGCCTTATTATTATAATCAATTTAGCCACATTAGCACGTGAATTGTCCTTACTAACATAATTGCTGTTAGCCAGATAAGAATAATTTCTACTATAATCAACATAATAAAAATTTGTTAACTGCATTCCTTTGTGTAATCCAAGTTTCCATGCCTCTCCAGGCTTCTCTCAACTTGGACAAACCCACCTTCTCTTCTGCATGAACAAGCCCTCTTGTCTTCCTGTATCCAGTCAGTGGGAGGGATCCTCCAGGCCCTCCCCGAATAACACACTAATTTACAGATTTACAGCTACTTGCCCTGCTTCTGCTGCCACTTTATCTACTTTGTATAGAGAACTTACTCTGGGCCACGCATGGTACTAAAGCACTTTGACAAGATTATCCCTAAGAAAGAGACACTATTCTCATCCCCATTTTGAAGATGTGGAAACTGAAGTTTCGAACAGTTGAATGATTAGCGCAAAGTCCCCCTCCCCACTCCCTGCATTGAGTGGTGGAGCTAGCCTTTGCTCTCAGGTCTTTCTGATTCTAGAGCCCACACTTTCTTCTTGCATTTTGCACCACAGAATGAAGATAGCCATCCCCCTCCAGATGTTCCTTCTCCTCTTCTTTGTCTTCCTCTTCCTTTTCTCCCCTTTCCCATCACCCTCCTTTTCTTCCTGTCCATCCCCTTGTAAATCACCTCTTTCTCCCATTCCCTCCCTCAGCTCTTACCCACAGCCTAGCTCAGTTAAGGTCCCCTTGGACAGGCAGCCTGAGAGCTGACATTCCATGTCACTTGCTGGGACTGAAAGGGAGATATGGCTTCAGAGACACTCTCCCTTCTGGGGAAGAAGTTCAGGGTCTCTAGACTTAAACCTACCCTGGATCCCTCCCCTGGCTCCAAAGTCACTTGGCTGGGAGATGACACACTGGTTTTCCCTTCACTCAGATGTGCACGCAGGGCAACCCTGAGCATCACCTCACTACAGGGGTGTGAGTGATGACAACACTGTTTGTGGAGTAATTTTCACACCGTTGTACCAAGGAGTATCTTTGGGCCTCACGTGACCCTCAGGAAATCCTGAGAAGGAGAGCATTAGGCCCCTTGAATGGGAAAACAGGGTCAGAGTGATTTTTGAAGCCAAAGGACTCTAGAGAGCCTTCATCTTCTCATTTACAGATAAGGAAGCTGAAACCAGAGAACAGTGACCAGCGAGTGCGTGGCAGAACCAGCCCCCGATCCCAGGGCCCCTTGTTCCCAGGCTGCTGCCTACACAGAATGGCAGGCACGACCTGTGAGTCAGTCTGGGATGTGGGTTATTTTTTGTTTGGTTTTGTTTTTAGCTTCGGCACAGTTCCCAGCCTGCGTGCTCTTCTGAGAAGCTGGAGGGGTGGGGGCAGATTTGTCCGGATTCTGATCCAGGTCCGCCACAGCCTCAGGCTGTGTGACCTTGGGCAGACCCTCCTTTGCCCCCACAGGCCTTGGTTTTCTCATCCATGAAACCGCTCACAGAACCAGGGAGCCGAGTTTGCATCGCTGGCGTTCTGGATGTGCCCTGAGCATCCCATTCCCCCAGGGGTTTCAAAGCTGGACGCGGTCAACACAACTGCTTGCCTTGACCCCAACTGCTTCACTTCCCCGGCCATGACTTTAATTCCTCCTGCTGGAAACTTGGCTCCGTGCACTTGGGCTGAATAAGTTGATTTGTGGAAATTACCATTTCCTGGGGCTGCTCACATCGGAAGCAGCAGGTGGGTGCTCTGAGTGCTTTTGAATGAGCCCCCGAGTCCAGCTGGGACAAATCTATCCCTCTAAAGCGACATCTGCTGGAAGGTGGCATTGAATTATGTCACATGATAAAAGCATTTCACTCGGTTCCAGTAACCTTTATTTAACTGGAGGCGGGATCTCCCCTCGAGAGGCCCACTTCCCTGCCTGGGGACTTTTCCTGGCAGGAGAGGTCCTGGGAGCCCACTGTGTTAGAGAGGACAAAATGGATGAGGACAGCCGAGTGAGGGGCCTCGGAGTGAGGGCAGGGGGCAGGGATCGGCCTCCTGTTGGGAGAGGAGAGCCTGGCTGAGAGGGCCACACCGATGGGATGACTAGCTTTGCAGGGCCTGTCACCCAGTGTGGGCGCCCTGGAGATAGCTTGTTGTTCATCCATTCACTTTCTCACACACTCACTCAACAAACACTTGTTGGCCAGGCATGGGCCGAGGAATGTGCTAGGTGTAGGGGATACAGAGGTGAATAAGACCTGGATTTTACCTTCAAGGGATTCACAGTCTGACACAAAAGACAGACTCTGCCTCAAGAATTACAATAATAGACACCAGGGGGCAGGAGGAAGGAGCATGAACTCCCGCTTGGCAGGTGTGGGGCATGTGTGGGGCAGGTGGGGCAGGTGTGAGGCAGATGGGAAAGGTGTAGGACAGGTAGGGCAGGCATGCACCTGAGGGTGGGTGCCCAAAAGCAGACCCCGAGACGAGTGCTCTGGTGCCTATAGTTTATCTGGGAGGTGAGCCCAGGTGAGGGCCTGGAGAGACTGAGCAGGGAAGAGAGAAAAGCCAACAACACATGGATCAATGAGTGAGTCACAGCAATGGGCAACTGGGACTCAGTCCTCCTGGGGATGCTCTGAGGACCATGTGGAAGATGATTCAGAACCATCCTCCTGGATGAGGGAAAATGGCATTTATCCCCTGACTCAGGGCATTAACTCCTCCTGTCCCCTGTACTTCTAGGTGGGACCTACTACACACACCTGTCACACAGAAAAGCAAGTTCTCCAGATGCTAGAGAAAGAAGAAAAGAAATGCAGGCATTTGATGGGGGGAGCTGTCAGCATGCCCCGAGTTGTCTGTAGTTATAGGAAAACTCAGAAAGTTGAGGGCAGATGGGGTAGGACATTAAAGCATCTGCTGTGGCATCTTAGAAAAGCTGACATTTGAGCTGGGTTGAAAAGTGAGTAGGAGTTTTCTAGCTGGAGTGGGCATGGGGAGTGGCTAATCCAGGCGGCTGGAACAGTATATGGATGACAGGGAAAGAAAGGAAAGTGGCTCAAAGGACCCAAGGATTTTGAGAAAAGAATTTATTTTAGAATTAATTAGGGGGGAGATTTGAGCAGTCTTTATGCAGGGAAACCTTAGGTGGTAGAGTTGGAGGACCTGACAAGTGGAAGAGAGATTGAGAGAGAGAAAGAGAGAAAGAGTACTCATTAGGAACAGCCCCCCGCACAGGCAGAAAGGAATGGATCCAGAGGACAGGAAGAAATTGGCTTTCCACCAGGAGAGAAGAATTCTGTTCCTGAGCTGGTTCACAATAGGTTTAACTGTAGGAGAAAGGGGAGTACTCAGGGGAGTCAGTTACCTATTGAGAGTGAAGGAGTTAATGGTTGGTGGGAGAGGGCTTGGGGAGGGTGGAGGACTTGAACAGTCCTTGAAGGTGAGGGGAAAGGGAGCAGACTTCAGGAAGGTCAGTGGAAGGATGGACAATGATGGAGCCAGCTTACATTGGCTCTTACTCCTTGGCAGTGTTGCCAGGACTCACTGAGCGTGGTGTTCTCAGCAGCTTCCCAGCAGCTCAGAGCAGGAGTTGAGAAAGCAGATGGTTGCATTAGGAAATGGCTGGGGTTTGGCAGGGCAGGGGTGGCAAGAGGAGAATGCCGTCCGCCTGCAGGCACAGTATTTCTGGGGGCAGGAAGCCTTACTGGCTTCCTCTCTCTTTTCCTACCTTTGCACCAGGGAGAAGAATGAATGAGTGTAAGAGTTGAAAAGACCCCAGCTCAGAGTTAAGGGACCTGGGCTGTCATCCAAGCTCTGCTGCTCACTTTCTGTGTAACCCTGGGCAAGTCACTTCCCTTCTCTAAACCTATTAATTCAGGACTGCTCGACCTCAGCACTGCTGATATCTGGAGCCAGATAATTCCCTACTGGGGGAGCTGTCCTGTACAGTATAGGATATTCAGCAGCATCCCTGGCCTCTACCCACTAAATGCCAGTAGCACACAGAGACACCCATTATGACAACCAAATGACCCCAGAGAAGCAAAAACTGCTCCAAGTTAAGAACCACTGTATTAATTGGAATAATTGTAAGAAGTAGACCTATCCAGCCAACCCAGGAGAAAAAGGGGTCTCATGAACAACACATAAAAGAATGAAAACTAAGGCAGAGGGGACCTTTGACAGCTGATTAGAGCAGCTTGGATATGAGTAGTTATTTATCACAACTTCTCTTCCATTTTCCACCTATAAAATACATGGATCAGTGGCTGAGCTGGGTCTACAATCCAGGCACCCTGCTCCCAAGGTGCAGGCTCTTTCCACTCTACAAGCTTTGTGAAATCCCACCTTTGTGCAAGACATTCTGAGAGGATGCCACATCCTTGTCTTTGCACGTAACTGGACTGTTCCCCAGATGGATCTGAAAGAGCAGAGGTGAGGAGAAAGGTCAAGATGAGAAGAACAAGAGGGAGCCCAAATCTTCCAAGGACAGAGATGGAGGCTACAAAGGAGACCAGACATCAGGATGGAGAGTACTGAGTCAGGGTCCACTCAGGAAACAGAGAGCACACCAGTAAGTTGAACATGGAAAATTTAATGTAAAGAAGTGATCATTAATAAAAGGGGGTTAATTACTAAAGGGAGTAAAAGAGGACTCTAAAAAACACAGGAATAGCAAATGTAGGGGAAACTTACAACCCCTAGCCATGCCTGAGGTTGTGGCTGCAGCTGATCTGTAACAGTGTCTGATAGGTGAGGAGAGCATAGCCTGAGGAGGGTACGGTGGAGCTGGTCCCTGATGGCTGCTAGGCTGAATGTCGCTGGACAGCTCCCACACCGAATAAAAGAAAATAGGAGGTCCAACACCAGAAAGAAATGTGCCTTCCGATGCTGTCACCTTGCAGTATCCCTCCAGTGCCCTCTGTTGACAGATATTAACATTGCTCCAGGTGGTGAAGAAGAAATGTTTGTAGGGTCCAGCTCCAGTATCACTAAGCAGGGCAAAGAAGGGTAGACTCAGAGCTGAGAGACAATAAAGTGATAGTTGCCACAGTCCCTGCCTTTGGCTAATCAGCTTCCACATACACCTTCTACACACTTTTGAACTTCCATTCTCAACACAGCAACTCTGTGTTTCCACCTGACAAGACACAGTTGTCCTTTGTACAAATAAAGAAGCTCTTGCACTTGCCTCAAAACGAGATACATAGTTCCAACATCACTGTATCCATCGCTGGCTATGTGAATGACTCCTCAAATTCAGTACAGTCAGGCTATCTTGTTTATAAAGTTAACCTCGAATAACCTGTATATAAATAATAACGGAAAGGAGAGAGAAGAAAATGGTTAACATATAAATATAAATTTAAGAACATAACAGAGGGGCGCCTGGGTGGCTCAGTCGTTAAGCGTCTGCCTTCGGCTCAGGTCATGATCCCAGGGTCCTGGGATCGAGCCCCGCGTCAGGCTCTCTGCTCGGCGGGAAGCCTGCTTCTCCCTCTCCCACTCCCCCTGCTTGTGTTCCCTCTTTCGCTGTGTTTCTCTCTGTCAAATAAATAAAATCTTAAAAAAAAAAAAAAAAAAAGAACATAACAGAGAAAAATATGCAAACCTACAATAGTCCTCACTTCTGTAATTGGTCACAAAGCCATTATTTCTATCTGTGGCTTCCTTCTTCCACTCCCCATTCCACATTTCCCCCACCCTCAACCAGAGCCTCATCTACTTGGGGTTTTTTTTTTACCAGGAAGAGTGAGCCAAACCTTTACTCCTGAATCACATGAGTCATCAACTATCCTGCTTTGCTGGGTTGCTGAAGTTTTCCACTAGCCTTTACAATTGGAAATGGAAGAACTAAGAGGTGTCCCAGAGAATCCTAAGTTCCAGATGAAGTCCTCTGGGCAATCAGGATCAGTCATTCCATCCAGTACAGTAACCCTTTTTACAGCTTCAATGTTTGTCTAGTGACACAAGGGCCTTAAATGACTAGATGGCAGTCTCATTCTTCCATTCATTGGAACCATCACTGTGTCCTCTCATATGCCCCCCCTTGGGAACAAAGGTCTCCAAGCCAGCAGAGCTCAAATTTGCTGAGACAAGAAGCAGAAATTCTGCTAGTGGGTGATTAAGAACAATAGTGAGAGGGGCTTGTGCCAGGTGTCATCTCTTGCTTCTCAGCTCCAAGTCCACCCTTGTGGTACCGGAACTTTTTTCCCTTGCAAGCAGGATGTTAATCTTTGTCCGTAGGTGGCACTGGTGGACACTCTAGCTGATTCCAGCATACTTTGCTTCTGGCTCCTGCAGCACTAGGTGTTTGTAGGGCACTCAGTGGAGCACATGCCTAGTGATATCAGCAGTATCCCCACAGCTGGCTTCCCAAAGGCAAGATTGTTGGGAGCCCTGGCTCCCTTCCAAGCATCTTCTCCATGATGTCCCCTATTCCCTGCCCTCCCCCCAACTCGGTGAGAAACTTCTTGAAGCCAGTACTCCAGCTGGCTTCCCAGAAAGTTCAACAGCAACCCCCATGAGCATCTTCTGAATTTAATCAGCTCCTCAGCAGTTCTCTGCCCACTAACCTTGATCATCTCTGGCCTGAACAACCTAGTGAACTTTTCTGCCAGCCAATAGGCTGCACCCACACCCTCTCCAATGTTCTATAGCTCAGTCATGGGGAGGATCCCCACCTCCCTTACATGATTCATTTCTTGCATACGCTCCTTCAATTAGTGGCATGTTTGAGAGTTCTCTTTTATTCCCCTCTATTTGATTTGATGTGGTTTCTGTCTCCTGATTGGACCTTGACTGACACAGAGCCACTCCCATTTCCACACCTTGATTACTGGACCCATGTATTCTAATAATGAGGGAAACAGCACTATACAATGGTGTCTGAGTCAAAGCATATATTACTAATATATGGGTTTGTCTTCCAACTGGCACAATAAGCTTTTCCACCTTAAAATAGCCATCCATTTCCAGATAATGAGTTACGTGGTAAAAAAAACAGTTAATTCCATAGCAATGAGCCCACTAAATCTCAGGCTGCATGGTACCTGATATCCTATAGTTAGGTACTCAGTCTCTACCATAGTCCAGTAGCAAGCTAGAAGCTATTTCTCAGAGGGTGGGGGGGGGGGGAGAGGAAGCATTATCTGCATAAGAAGGAATATATTTACTCTAAAATCCTAGAGTCTCCACTGTGGTACCCCTTTGGGAACTTGTCTGAGACTCTATACAACATTCCTATTTGCTATGAAACCTTTGAGAATCATTGGATCTACTGGATTATAAGGACCAAGTGGTAGAAGGAGTTATATTGAAGCCTTTATTTGCTGCAGAGCCTTCTTGTGCTATGGTCCACACTCAAAATTGACAGTCTTATGTGGATTTTGCCAATGGGTCAAAGTAGCACACACAAATGTGAAGTTTCTTCCAAAATCCAAAAAGCCTACAAAGTGTTGTCCTTCTTTTTTCGAGGTAGGTAATATAAGGTACAACAACTTGACTTTCACCTTGGAGGGGATATCTCAACCCTCAGAGACTTCACTGAGATCTCTGAGATTTTCTGGGATGTATTTCCCACTTCCTTGTTCACATGTGTTGTAGTTGCAACTTCCTATTCATCAGATGCAATCAGCTTGTCATCAGTGGAGTACACCAGTGTGAATGTCAAGATGATCACATTATCTGTGGACTATATAATGGCAGAAAGCAAGAGAATGGATTTAGCTCTGAATCAAGACTCTATTGGAATACTGTTAGTCCTTCCAGGTAAAAGCAAACTGTTTTTGGTGATCCTTCTCAATCGGTGTGGAGGAAATGTCAGTAGCTAGGTCAATGGCTACATACCAAGTGCTATACTAAGTTGCTTCACGAAGGACACCATATATGGGACAGCAACTGCGACTGGAGTCACCACCACGTGAGACATATGGTAATCTAGCCATTCCCCAAAGCCCATCCAACCTCTGCACAGGCCAAAGAGGCAAGCTAAATGAGAATGGGATAGGAATCATCACTTCTGGATATTGCAGCCTTCGTCAATATCTGAAATGTCCCCACAGATAAGGAAGTGCTTCTGGTTTACTATCATGGTAGACAGAGGAAGTTTCAGGAACCTCCATTTAGTGCTTGCTTCCATAATTGTCTTCACTTCATGAGCCAGAGATGCCAAGTGGGAATTCTTCAGGTTGCCAAGTATGTCTATTTCAATTATGTGTTCAGAAACTAGGGGGGTATGACCCACTGGATACACTTGGTCTAAATATCTATCACCTGAATACCTAAGTCATCACTTTGACTGGTAGGCCACAGTGTTATTTTGCACCCCCAAGAAGTATCATAAATTCAGAGCAGTGTCTAGTAATCTCCAAAGGCCTGGGTACCTTCTTTTCCCAAGTGTGGTCACTCTAGTAAATAGCCATGGGTCCTTCCAGTGAAGGTTTGGAAGAAGAATTTGTGGTACATACTTATAGCACTGCTGCAGGAAACATCTTCAGGAGGCCTGGCCTCCTCTTCAATTAAGAGGCTCTGATCTGAGAATTGGCTTAGATCTGGAGACTGAAGAGAGGCCACAACTCTCCAACATGGTGATTCAACTCAGGTCTTGACCACCAGTCCCAGAGTTTGGTTGGTTGGTTGGTGGGTGGGTGGGTGGGTGGGTGGGTTGGTTGGTTGGTGGGTGGGTGGGTGGGTGGGTGGGTTGGTTGGTTTTTCTGCTATATAGATCAAGCAATACTCTAGTAGGCTATCCATCTGTTTCCTTCCTAGAAACACACTGATCAATTAGTTACCACTAAAGATCCCTATGGGCCAAGGCATTCTGATTGCTAGTACATCCCTGCTGCCCTTTGTGATAAATGCATTCTTCTTGTCTTTGGCTATTGAGTACTGACACCTAGCCTCTACCACTCCAGGATCCTATCATCCCCGTAAAATCAGGGAGCCCATCTTAATAACAACATGCTCCTGACAATACCTGGGCTACAAAGCTGGACATTTACAGAATATGTTAAGGATGTAGGTTCTCATCTCACTAATATATTTCTCAATACCTTAGTTAGGAAAGTGTCTTCTGGGAATTTTCATGGAACATAGTTTGGGGGTGGCTGTGCAGGTCACACATGATAAATCCACTCCAACATACACTAGGCTTAAGCCTTTGGGTTCCCTCTTCCACATTATTCCATAGAAGCTCTGGCAGATATCTCCGTTCATTAAACAAAAGCCACCTTCAGATCCAAGTTTCAGTCAACCAACCAAGTAAACTGTTGGATCCACCTTCAGGTGCACAAGCTAACACATTAAATCCCAAATCCACATCCATGAATTCAAAATGATTTAGTATTATGTTCCACCCTTAGAATCAACTTCCATATATATTCCCAGTATTATGTCAAATCTTGCCATTAGTAAAAATCTTGCCATTCTTCTATTGCATAAACTATCTCCTCCTGGATCATAGTGCATACCTGACCTCTTGGAACATGCTGAGATTTGACCTTTGTTACGGATCTAACAGCAACAAAGGGTGCTTGTGGCATGTCTTGAGGAGAATGTTCATCCCCGTCAAGGCATCTGCCCCATGGAAAGTTATCACAGGGTTTTCAAACAAAAGAAAACTAGTCTCCTCAGATACAAGAGGGAAAATTCTTTCCACTGATAAAAGGAGGCTCAGAGTGATTCTCCATCTCATCTGAGTCCAACCAGATGTCTCTATCTCAAGTTTCAGGATCCCATTCTTTCCTAATTTGTGCCCAAACTCTTGTGTGAACAGATTGGTGATGCTGTAAACTTAACTGATGTTTAAATTCTGTGACCCACACATTTAAAATTTATGTTTGATTTTCAGCAATACCAGACCTGTGGCTACATGAAATAAGAGATTCTTTCAAGGATGCCATGGAAGTTCTGTGGTTCTCAAACCATGATTTGAGCTAAGAATTAAATGACCCGAACCTATCATTTTCTTTCTAGTAAGTGCTCCAGTACATTCAAGAATCCATCCCACGCCACAGTCCTTGCAGTCATAATTAATGATGTGATTGTCAGGTGCAGTAGTCACCTGGGCTCCCAAGACACTTGCTTCAGTTGGCATTGCCTCAAAATCCATCACAGGTGATAATATAATTATGATGCCACTATGCCATGGATTACTAGCATCCCAGGTCCAATTGACAAGGAGCTCAGCACCATGCTCAAGCCCAAGCGCACGACAAAACCAATCAAAATCCTACATTTGAGAGTCTGCTTCCTGGGACTACCCCTACTTCGAATTCTATATCAATTATGACCCAGTCAGGAGACAGAATTCATAACCCATATTTTGAAAACTTCCACATGGAAATTTTAATATAAATAATTGTTAACTAGCAATAGGTAGTTAAGTAAAATCTAAGGGACCCCCAAAGCCTCAAGAAAGAAGCATCCAGAAGAAAGAATGTTCTGGGAGGGGGAGGAGAGAAGCAGCTATGTCTAGGCTGAGGGGGAGTGAATAACAAATGAACTAAAGACTGAGGAGAAGGTCTCCCCCAAGACTGACATTCAGACCTTTTTAGTGAGGGAGTGGTGACCACAAGAACATTCAGCCTCTAAGTAGCTAAGAAACTTGCCAGAGAGTGTGGGCTAGCACTGGTCTGTAGAAATGGAGAGTGGGGCCTGAGGGTACATCTAGAGCTGGGCCACAAGGGCCACTAAGGTCTTGGCTCCTATGCTGAGTTTTTTTTTTTGGTTTCTGTTTTTAAAAAAAAGGAAGGAGGACCAGAACTTGGAAGGCAAGTAATCATCTTACAGTGTCCCTCTAGCACCCTCTACTGACAAAGTCTAGCATTGCTCCAGCTGACAAAAGACAACTGATTACAGGGTCCAGCTCCAGTATCACAAAGCAGGGCAAAGAAGGGCGTATTTGGAGCTCAGAGACAATAAATCAGTAATCACCATGGGGGCAAGGCAAGGGAGCAAAGCGTTTGTTAGGGAAAGCCGCTAGAGGAGCAGGGGCTTCTCTGCCTGTCGTGGGGGGAGGGGAGCAGGCAGGGACTGGAGCCCTGGAGAGAGAAATCTGTCCTCAGCTGTCTTCAGAAAGAGAATGCAGTCATATAAATACACACAGCTCGAGAAAGCCCCATTGTTCAGCTTTCAAATGAACAGAAAATAAAATTCCTGGACAGGTTCCCTCTTCCCACCTCTGGGAATAAGTAGGAAGTGAGATGAAATGCATTTCATTTTTCTCCAAGAGGCTTTCTCAACTCAGTGGCTCCCACTGACTCAGGCCAGCCCCACCATCTGCAGATTCAATGACGCTTAAACACTCATTCAACAGCATTTTCTGCAGACCTACTAGGTGTCTGCCACTAAGCCTGGGAGGCTGTTTGACGGCTTCCACAAGCCAGTCTGCACCTGTCAGTGGTTGAGCCAGGCTTAGTGTGAGGAAGGCAGACTGATTCACAGACAAGATAAAATGCAAGTAGCTGATGTGGCTCAGGTTCAGATTGCCAGGATTTCTGTGATGATTAAGGAGCAGAGGCTTTGGAGTCAAGTGACACGGGTTCTAATCTTGTCTTGGTTCTTTTCTAGCTGTGTGACCTTAAACAATGTGCCTCACCTCTCTGAGCCTGTTTCCTCATATCAAATGGTCTTGGTAATATCTACCTCTCGGGATTGTTGGGAAGATTAGGGACAATGTCTACACTAAGTATAATGCAGGGACCTCCCAGCATAGATGCCCAGACTCATCAGACTAAAGCCCAAAACACACCCAAGGTTTCACCAGACTCAGAGAGTGGATGCATAGGCCAGTGGCCTGGCACCCCTGAGCCATGCCAGCTCCAACGTCACTGAGGTGGGACTAATGGTGACCTACTTAGAATGGGCTCTTAGAGAGCACGTATTCCTCCTCCTCACCGGACAGATCAGAAGACTGAGCTCCAGAGAGGGCAGATGTTTGCTCAAGGCCACACGGCATACTGAAGGCTGAGCCAGCATTGGAACCTCACTCCATGGCATTGAACCATTTGACCATCTGGAAGACTAAAAATAATATGCTTAAGAGTATGGGCTTTGGAGGAAGACAGTTTGAGTCCTGGCTCTGCCCCTGTCATTCACTCTGCAAATCATCACTGAGTGCCCGGCATGTGAGGCACTGTCTCAGCGCAGGGGACCCAGGGGGACCCGATGCACATGGCCCCTGCCCTCTCACAGCCTGGCGGGGGAGGCAGTGAATGACCAACCCATGAAGAGCCAGCTAGTCACCCACACGAGAAGGCCACCAGGGGCCTACACGGGGCAGGGCCCTGAGAGTGACAGGGACAGTGGGGCGGGAGGCCATCTCAGTGCATTCAGGGAGGGCCTCTCGAGGACGCGCCGTCTGAGCTGGACCTGGACACCCAGAAGGACCAGCCGAGCAGAGAGTGGCGAAGGGCATCCAGACAAAGAGCTCGGGTGGATGAGAAGAAATGAGGCCAGAGTGAGCAAAGAGCAGGCAGGAGGGACACGGGCGGAGGCAGGGCCGAGGCCACGTCGGGCGGGGCCTCGGAGGTCACGGCCAGGCGCTCAGCCGTTACTCACAGAGCAGGAGGTCACTGGAGGCTGAGTGATCTGGCTTACTCTTTCCAAACGGTCGCTGTGGCTGCTGCAGTTTGTGTGACACCTGGTGGCTCTGTGACTTTGGGCAAGTCACAGGCTCCCTGAGCCTCGATCTCTCCATCTGTAAAGTGGGGATGACAGTACCTACCTCACCGGCTTCGTTGGAAGCTGAGCCGTGACAATCCACACGGAGCTCTTGGCAACGTGCCCCGGGCCTGGTGAGCACCACATAAGCCGCACTTTGCGACCTCACCCCGTCCACACCCCCGGGATGTAGCCCGGCCCACACCTGTGGGAACCGTGGCTCCCTGCCCCCCGTCCACACCTCCCGGCCTCCCCGGCCCTGGGAGCACCACGGCCCGTGGCTTTTTCTCCTCCCACGGCTCAGATGAGGCACGGAGGCCCGCGGAAGGTGAGGACGGCCTCTGTGCCCCCACGAGAAGGAGGCTCTCGGGCCCAGGCCGCGGACGCCAGAGTCGCTGCTCTCTGCGCCGCATGGCAAAGCAGCTTCTGTCCCGGCACGGACACCAGGACTCCGGCCCGGCCCTCAGCCCCGGCGTGTCTGCTGGGCTCCGGGCCATCCGAGGCCAGCCAGGGCAGGTGGGTGGGGGCCCCAAGACGGGCCGCAGTGAGGGCCGTGCAGGCGGCTTTCACAGCCATCAGACCGTGGCTCGGTGTCCCCGGTGCCCAGGCCATGCAGCCCCTCCCAATCAGGGGCGGCCGCAGAGGTCGTGAGGAGCACTAATGGCCTCAGCTCTGACGGCCCGATTTATGATGACACAAGAAGCAAATTCAGCTTCCGGCCCGAGGAGACAGCTGGCCCATCTGCACTTCTAGAAACCCTTTTTGTGGGCATCTGGGGGGTGGGGGCTTCTACCCCACACATGCAAGGCCCGCGGCCCCAGGCAGAGCCAGGCTGGGCCATCTGTCTTCTCGTGCCACCGGCCGCCTTGTGCGAGAGGCCACCCCTGCTGACACGTTTCAGAGCATTTGAAAATCGGTGCCCCGGCCATGGGTCAGCCATTTGGTGTTGCACCAAGGAATCCTCCGGCCTTCACCACCACCCAGACCGGCCATGGAGCAGAGCAGTGAGAGGCCCAGGCTTTGGGGTCAGCCTAACGTGAGGTCAAGCTGGAGCCCCAGCTCAGCCATACAATGGCTGTGACTCTGAGTGAGTGCAGTGCCTTCCTGGGCCTCCGTTTCCTCGTCCCCGGAATGAAGGGGCAGTATCCCTACTTCGAAGAGCTGTTGTATGGATTAAGAAGGAGGTAAGGGTGTTGAATGAAAGGTCATGCAGGCCGTGTTTATTAGCTGGGGACTTCAGTATCATGTGATGGCATGTACTGAGGGCCAGTCAGGTCACCATGGACTATTCTAGTTCTTTTAAACATTTTATCTCTAGACTTCCTGCAAGCAGGTATCGTTATGTTGATTTTCTAGATTAGGAAATTGAGCCAGGGGTGGTTCTGAACAGGTGCAAGGTCACCAGCTGGGGGCTATGCAGAGCTGCGGGTGGGACCTTGGTTCATTCTGGAGCTGGCCTTCCTCCTAATACACGGCCTGCCTTCCCAGTTCCTCTGAAAAGCCATGTAAGGCCAATGATCAGACAAACAGACCCACACTCTCTCCATCCTTCCCTCTCTCATACCAACATTTCTAGAGCACCAGCTACAAAGACCAGCCCTTGGCTGGTCAATGCATGCAATAGGATGAATGCAGAAACACTTCCCACCCTTTAGGATCTCAGTACTCAATGGGGCAAAGAGTAAAGCTGCAACCACACTGCCCAGAACATATATGTATCAGCTAGCTTTTGCTGCATAACAAACAATCCTAAAACTTTGGCTTAAAAAAAAGAACAATTTATTATCTCTTTCAGTTCTGGGGTTGGTTGGGCAGCTTCTGCTAAGCTCAATCATGCAGCTATACTCACCTGAGAGGCCTGCCAGGCTGGAAGGCCCAAGATGGCCCCATTCGCGGGTCTGGTAGTTGGTAGTGGCCTTTCATGGGTTGTGTTCTTCTGGTTCTTCCATGGGCCCTCAAATCTTCCAGCAGGCTAGATAGGCTTCCTTACATGGCAGAGTTCCAAGAGGACAAAAGCAAAAGCTGCATTGCCCCTTGAGGCTTAAGATCCAGAACTCACTTGACATCACTTCTGCCATCTTCTACCAGTCAAAGCAAGTCACATTCTATTGCTTGGCCAGCATCTGACATACACTTGTGACCATCAGGTAAGGCTTAGTAGTCAATTCAGACTGAGTGTGTGTGTGGGGGGGCGCTCATATACCCTAGATAAGTGGGATCATAATAAATTCTTAATTCAGATTAAAAGATGTTAGATCCTGAAGTCATTGGAATGGGTTGTATTCTCTTGCCAATGGAGAAACTGAGGCACAGGAGTCAGCCAGTGTGAGAACAGAATCAGTACATCAAGGAGCCAGTTTCCATATGAAGAAACGGAGGCCCAGAAGCACGATTTGTCTTGCCCAAGATGACACAAGTTTATGACAGAGCCAGGAGTGACTAGGATCCCTACCAGCTAGCCCACTCCTCCTCCACTCCACCCCTAGCAGAAGCCCGAGGCTGGGAATGGCTGGGATGACCACAGACAGGGTGTGTCTGTCTCTGTTGTGTGTTTGTAAACAGAGCCCTTTCAGCATGCCTGGTACCATACAAGGCACTTAATCATGACCTCTTCTGATCCTACCAGGGTCTTACTCCATTTTACAGAGAGGGAGCTGACTTACCCAGGGTCTCACAGCTGGTGAGGCCCATCCACCTGATCCCAAAGCCTGAGCCCCCCATGCTGTCCCCAAAAGAGCTCAACCCAGATCCAGGCCCCTGCGGGGTGAGAGGCAGCTCTGTGGACCTTTAGGGGTCTCAGGATGAAGCCCACTACCTGAGAAGCTGCTTCCAGAGGCCTGGGTGGAGGCAGCAATTGACAGAGTTCTCTAGAACCTGCCCCTGCAAGAAGGCCCCTGAGCGATGCTCTGATCCATACCTGACCATTATATGAATGGAAAAACCAAGGCCTAACTGGACCCAGGCCTCTGCCTCCCAGCCCAGAGCCCTCCCACTGCACTAGGAACCTGGGGGCAGGCGAGCAGGCCCCACTCAGGCTGGTCACACACACACAAGGCTGCTCTGTGGCATTCAGAGAGCACATTTATTTACAAAGCGCTTTACAAACATCAGCTTATGCCTCCCCACAGCCCCCTGCGAGGTAGGTCAGTAGTCATATCTACAGTTTACAGATGGGGAAATTGAGGCACGGAATGGGGGTGTGGCCTGCCCCATTTTAAAGAGATTTTCCCACCCACCCATCAAAAAATCATAAAATTAACAAAAAAGAATTGTTCCTCCATCCCAAAATACATGTTCTTCCTCTGAACTGTAGAAGTTGCAAGCACCCCGATCTAGTAGGGCCCTGTCCCCAGGGGGCAGCCTGACCAGGAGCCACAGAGACCTCAACCCCAAGGGCTGTTGTTCAACCTTGCAGATTGTCACTGGCCTAGGCTGAGCAGGACCCACCAGTGAGGCCTGAAAGGTACAGGAAGAAGGGCTGAGGTACCTTCATTCTGCAGACATTGGGTCAGGCAGGGAAGGGGCCCCCATGGAGAACAGGGCAAGGGAAGGGCAGATCTGGGTTCAAGGAAGCTCAGAGCACACATCAAAGAAGTAATAGTGGGAGGGACCATAAGCAAAATATCCCCGGGGGGGGGGGGGGGGGGGTGCAGCAGGGTGGAGGAGGGGACCATAGTCCCCTCTGGGGAGGACCAGTCTGATGTGCCCAGTCTCCCCAGGACCCTCAGGGGCCAGGCCAGGTGGGATTCCAGATGCCAAGCCCCAACGCACCCTCTATCTGTGTCAGAGGAAGCCACGCTGGGTGGAAACCTTGGCCAGCTGCAGGCTCTGCAGGGGCTCACTCATCTCTGCCAAGGGCTGGGACAGAGTCTGGGGCTTGAGCCTGGAGTCAAGGAGCTTGAGCCTGGGTCCTCCCAAGCTGGTAGCCCTGAGCCCCTGTCACTCCACCAGGCAGTGCCAGACTCACAGTGCAGACTTGCAGGACCCTGTGGAGGGGGGCTGGGCTGCAGCCGCTAAGCTCCTCTGTGGCCCACAGCTTGCCCATCATCGGACACGTTGAGAGGCCCTGCCCACAGCGGAAGGGGGCACCAAGATGGCCCAGGGCCCACTCTAGTGCTTTCCCCGTGGGAGCTGTAGTGGAGCAGAGTCGGGGCCCAGGTCTTCCTCGTCCATGCTGGGCCTGGCCCTGAGTGCACAATGCGTGCCCCAGGCCAGGGGCCCCGCTATCTTGACTCCAGACCCTCCAGGTACTCCAGCGCCACATCATAGCAAAAGTGGTACTGATCCTAGGGAGAGGGAGAGAAGGAATCATGAGCCTGGTCCCTCTCTGGTACTGGGGAAGGGGAGAATGAGGGACCAGAGGGCAAGCATGAACCCTGGCCCATCTTTGGGGGGAAGGGGCAAATGGGTTTAACTGTCTTGGCACCACCGGATCAGAACCCAAAGCCCAATGGGAGGAACCAGGTAGAGGACAGTGGTGTGGAGGGACCTGGCCGGGCATGGACTGGCAAGTTGGAAGTGGCTGGGCAGAAGGACAGGGCCTCTCACCAGGGTTTCCACCATATTGGGCTTGTAGTTCCTAAGCGTTTTGGCAGCAAAGAAAACATCCACCAGGTTGTGGCAGCGGATCATCTCCAGGACTGTGGCACACGCGCAGAAGGTGCCACTGCGGCCGCCCCCGTTTCTAAATGAGACACACAGAAGGTTTGGGGTGGGGCTCAAGACAGGGAGGCCTGGGGCCAGAACACCAAAGTGACTGGCAGGACCAGGGAACCAAAAGGGAGGAGGGTCAGGGCCTGCGAGCCCAGAGGAGAGGGGCGGAGCCGGAGTACCCCAGAGGGGAGGGGCCAGGGAACCCCCGAAAGGCAAGGGGTGGGGCTTAGGGAACCCAGGAGGGAGGGGTCTGGGAGCTCAGAAGGGCGGGGCTTAGGGAACCCAGGAGGGAGGGGTCTGAGAGCTCAGAAGGGCGGGGCTTAGGGAACCCAGGAGGGAGGGGTCTGGGAGCTCAGACGCTAAGACTGGCATCCAAAAGCTGTAGGCAACTAGGGAGGTAGCCTCCAGGAGAAAGACAGCAGGTTCTGAGGGAAAGGAGGCCAGACACACTCCAAGAGAAAGCCACGGAGACAAAGATGGAGACGGAGGAGGGCAGCAGAGCAGCAAGCAAACCCCAGAGAGCAGGATGGAAAATGAACATTGTGAGCACCAGTCACCCCCAGCACGCAGACACATGGTGAAAACACACACGTACACACCCACACTTCAAGGCAAACCAGCAGCCAAACACACAGAGACGCTTCCTATCCCGTCCTTTCCCTCCTCTGTTCCCTGCAACATCGGGATGTGGGGTTCCCCTGGGGAGATGGGGGATGGACTAGGCCCTCAGCCCCCATTTGAGGGGTCTCTCCCACTAGGACCAAAGGCCACCGAGGGCCAGGCGCTGCCTGACTCAGCTCCCTATCCCTGTCCCCGGAAAGCCTAGCCTGGCACTGCAAGGGTCGGTGAGCGCTGAGAGCACGAGAAAGTGGGGGTCAAAGGAGCGACTGCACCCAGACAGGAGTGAATACATGAATTTATGAACAGGGCATGTGAAGGGACGAATGACAAAAGTTGCACGCGTGCATGCATGAACAAAGACTGGAATTCTTTTGGCTTAAAGTGTGCCTCACGGAGTGAACAATTCTGACAGGACTCTAATTAAATTGGCAAAGTCAGACATCACACAGAGGGTGCTGGGCAGTTGCCCAGGGTTGAGTCTACACCCTGGAAACAGACTGGGTTCCTCCAGGGAAGATGGGGCCACCCGGAAGCCCCGGGGGGTTTAGTGGCAGCCTTGAGGCCTCCCCCCTCAGCCCCGTGTCTCCCGGCCCCTCCCCCAAGCCAGCAGGGCCCACACTCACAGGCAGTGCACGACAGTGCGCCCGTCCCCACTCTCGGCCTGCCACTTGTCCACCTCGGCCAGCAGGTGCAGGAAGGCCTTCTTGGAGTCAGGCGTGTCCCGGTACGCAGACCAGCGCAGGAACTGGAAATGCCGCACCAGCAGGTGCCCCTCCTGCAGCTGAGGGCACAAGTGGCCAGCGAAGGGTGGGGGGGAGGGACGGACATGAGCCCTGGGGTGACCTCAAGGGGGTCTCGTGAGGTTGCCCCCCAGCCACCACCCAGGTTCTCACCATATGGCGCCCAGGTCACTCACCCGAGAGATGTTCTGCACCCGGAAGACACGGGCCACCAAGTCTTCATCCACGGAGCCCGACACAAACTCCACCTCCATGAGGCCGTACT
This sequence comes from Phoca vitulina, assembly GCF_004348235.1. Classification (NCBI taxonomy): domain Eukaryota; kingdom Metazoa; phylum Chordata; class Mammalia; order Carnivora; family Phocidae; genus Phoca; species Phoca vitulina. Next base: position 79,232,182 of record NW_022589705.1, read on the forward strand.
GCTGCCGCCCCGGCTCTGGCCAGTACTGCAGGCAGGGCTAGGGACACAGACACGGAGGGGAGCGCTGAGCCGAGCCAGGTGGGGGCAGCTGCCGCTCCTGCCCACCCTGAACCTCCACCCTGGCTCTGGGGCTCCCACACATCCTGACCCACTCACTCCCAGTCCACCTGCAGAGGTCCCCCAGCTTCAGCAGAGACAAACCCTTCATAGGTGCACGGGGACAATCCTGACTGAGCAGCTCCAAAGCCACACCTAACACGCTCACACGCGCGCGCACACACCCCTGCATGAGGCCACCTTCTTCCAGGGATAGGCCTCAGAGCACCCCCGCCCACCCCATCACCGCCCCCTCCCGGCCTTCTCTCTCACTGCCTTGCTCGCCAGCATCAGCTCACACAGGTGGGGTGTCCCTGAAGCTGCAACACAGCTCAGAACCCCCACTCCTGCCTAGGGCCCTACCATGGAGTCAGGGTCCCACGTGCAGCCTCCCCTCCAGGCCAGACTGGAGACAGCGGAGGGATGAAGGGAGTGTCTCCCCCTCCACACACACACACACACACACACACACACACACACACATGTCCTCCAGGCCAGTAGGTCCAGAGCCCCAGCTTCTAGCCTCAGTTCTGCCTGAAGTCCAGGCGAGGCTCTTCCCTCCTCTGGGCCCCGTTTCTCCATTTGTGAAACAGTCCCCAAGCTCCTCCCAGATGACTCCATGCTCCATCGGCTTCCCTCTCTGACCACGCCCACAAAGAGGGCACTACCTTCCTCTTTTTGCCTGGGGTCCCAGCCACTCCTTGTGTTTGGGCTTTTGCACATGCTGCTCCCTCTCCATGGATCACCCATCCCCCCTCTCTTCACCTGCTCAGCTCTACCCTCCCTACACAGCCCAGCTCAGATACTGCCTCCTCCAGAAGCCTTCCCTGATACGCTCTCCCCAGGCTTCTCTGCAGGGAAACCAGTGCCAGCTCCATGACAGCCCCTTCCCGGTGTGCTGCCATTGTCGGGGGTTTGCACCCTGAGTCCCCCTGGACCACGAGATCCGAGAGGGGCGGTGTATTGCTTCCTCCGTCTCCCCACTGCCTACTGCAGGCCTGGCAGGGAGTGGCCAGTGGAGAAAGGTGGCTGAATGACATCTGTGTGAGCCTCCCTCTAGGTCCTTCCCCTCCGCCTTAGCAAGGGCAGGTTCTTCCCACGTGAGATTCCCCCCAGATCCGTGCCAGGGACAAGAGCCCATTACACTGCAGTCCTTGGTCATGTAGACCACGTGCCTGCCTCGTAAAGAGCCCCGTTAGCAAGTCGTCTCAGCCTTTCAGAGACTGTCAGGCTCATTTTAGAGCAACTCTTCCCGGCCGCCTAGGACACGGATGTGCAGAGAGGCCCAGACCTAGGGGGTATGACCACGCGGGGCTGGAAGGCTGAACATCTGTACTTCCTGGCAGTGCCAGCTTTGGGGATCCCAAAAGAAAACCGGCGCAGCCCCCACGCGAAGCTCACCAAGCCAGCATCTAGACCCACCTCAGCCGCAATCTCATCGTCTTCATCCCTGCCACGCACTTAGCACCTACTGTGTGCTGGGCAGGAAAGAAACTGAGGCTCAAAGAGGCAAATGAACTTACCCAAGATCAGTCAGAAAATAAGGGGGCTGGAGTTTTGCCCAACCTCAAAGGCCCCCACGGTGGGCAGTTGAGTCCACCCACAGGCTCTGGAAGAAGGCAGCCTGGGGGAGGGGCACAGCTCTGCCACTTCCCAGCTCTCTGGGTCTTAATCTTTTCACCCGAAGCCCGTAAGTGCAAAGCAGAGTCCTGGGCATACAGCAGACACTCAATATAAAGCAGCTATTTCCCTCCAATCTGACAGCCGCATTCTACAGAGGAGGAAAGCAAGGCTCTGGGAGGAAGCGGGACCCATCTAAGGTCACAGCTGGGATCCAACCCTGGGCTTTGGGGACATGCCCTGGAGCACACGAGGCCCCAGGCAGCAGAGGCCTCACCCAGGCAGTGTTGGACTGGTGCAGCTGGTTGAGCATGACAATGGAGGTGCACCCGTAGTCGTAGACGAGCCGCCAGAAGTCCGGCGTGGTGCTCTGCAGCGGGTGCAAGGTCACAATGAAGGCCGCGCTCCGCGTGTAGCTCTGCAGGGAAACCAGGACTCAGCCAGGCCTGCTCACCACCTGACAGGGCCGGAGCCCCCCGCCACAGGCCGTCCTCCCGCTCTGCCCACCCTGAGCTAGACAGCTCTCCCCTCGGGGCCAGGCTGCCTCCGGGGGTCCATTTCAGAGCTTGGCTGGCACACTGAGGCCTGAGTGTTAGGGTGAGCCCCCCAACCCCCAGGCCCCTGGTGTTCAAGCCCATGGCCCCTGGAACGAAATACGAAACGTTCCCAAATGTGTGGTGACGGGAACATGGGCAGGGTAGTCAGAGGCTGGCCAAGCCTGCTCCCTGCCTCAGGGCCTTAGCACCTGCTATTCCTGTTGCCTAGAACAAATTTCCAAATGTTTACACAGTTCTCCCCCTCACTTCCTTCTGCTCTTTGACAGTCACCTCCTCAAAGGGGCCTTCCTTACCACCTCATCAAAAATAGCTATATACACACACTCCAAAGCCCACATTATATAGTTCTCCTGCCCGGTAGCTTTCTGTAGAAATTACCAGCGTCTCACATGCCACTGTATCTTTGTGTACTGACTGCCCCAACCCATCACCCACATACAAGGTTCAGGAGAGCAGAGATTTGGGGGTATGGGGGGTATGGTCTGTGCCCAGCACATTGTAGGGGTTCAATAAATATCTGTGAATAAATACATCTCTAAGTCCCTTCCAACTCCATGGAGGGAGGGTCTGAGAGCCCAACCCAGGGCCCCAGACAAGTGACAGGCGCTGACCCTGCTCCTGGTCCACCTGCAGAGTAACCCCAGCTTCCCCCCTTGGCTCTGCCCCCTGGCTCCTGAGCCGTCCCAGGTACTGCTGGCTGAGGGGGTCCCCGAGCCCAGGGCTGCCCGAGCCCTCACGTCCGTCAGGGCCGCATTGATGTAGTTGTTAGGGTCCCCGTCGGCGGAGATGAGGAAGGGCAGGCAACGGTCGGGCGGCAGGACGTCCATGCTGCGGTTCCTGTCCCGGTTCCGGGGCAGCAGGGCGATGCTGCACTCTTCCACATCCAGAGGCGGTGTGACCGAGTTCAGCGTCTACAGGTAGTGGAGGGAGCAATGGGGTCGGGGGGGGAGGGGTGAGTGTGGACCTCCAGTGTTCGCTGGGCCTCTTCACGGCCCCATGAAGGACACTGAGCTGGGCTGTCAACCCCATTTCATGGGTGGAGAACTGAGGTCCAGAGAGAAGGGGGCGAGGACAGGGACCCCAGGCTGGCTCCCGGTCTCCAGACCACACAGGCTCTGAACAGAGCTCTGGAGATCGAGTCTGCCTCCTCGCTCCCTGTGTAACCTTAGACAAGCTACTGTATCTCTCAGCATTATTGTTCTCAACTGGAAGGTGGGATAATAATACGCCTGCCTCAAGGGGCTATTGGGAGGCTTAAGCGAGATACTGCCAAGGTCCGAGCACTGCACCTGGCAGATGCAAGGCTCCCTACACAAAAGGCACAGTGAGGATCAGGTGCTTTCAGGCAGACAAGCCCTGAAGCCCCACATCTTCCACAAAGCGGCCTGCGGGGACCTGGCGGAGGCGGTCAGCCCTGTCGGAAGAGAACACAAGTCCAGGGCACCTGTCACACAGCAAGCCTGGGACTCTGGGTTATCTCCTCCACCTCATGCCTCCTACGGCCTGATCCACGGGGTCTCCGCTTCTTTCTCTTGTCCTTGAGGATCCCTAACAGTGAACCCCAGTCTCTCATGATCCCCAGCAGGGCTCCAAGAAGCAGAGGTGGCATTTCCTATGATACCATCTGTGCAGGTTCTCCAGGGTCAGGCGTCTAGAAGGGGCCAGCCCGCTGAACCCTGGCAGGAACCTGGAGTGTAGAGGACATCTGGGGCCTCTGCCTGCCCACGGACCACTCTGGGACTTCTCAGGAGAACCGGCCTTCCCCCATCTCTGTCATTTGACATGCGGACAGTGGCTCCAACCTCAGAACCAGGCCTGGGCCAGTCCATGTGTTCCTACTCTCTGGCCCAGGGACTGGCTGAGGGATGGCACAGGAGAATCTGGTCTAGGACTTCCACTGGGACTGTAGGGAATCATTTTTCCAGTCTCCTGACAGTAGGGATGACATGAGCCTGGCACTGTTGGGGACCAGGGTATGGGTCTGAGAAAGAAGCAGAAAACAGAGGACAGCAGAACCAAAAATAGACAGAGACTACGTCCTGGCATCATCATTTAAGCCCCTGGATCCAGCCATAACTGAAGCTGCACCATCCTTGGACTTTTCAGTTTCAAGAGTCATTGAGCTGGATTTTTGTCACTTGCGACCAAAAGAATCCTGATGAATACAAACACTATAAGGGCAATATTGACTTTCTTTCCTGGGTAAGAAAAACCAAAGCTTGGGGAGGTGATGTGAGTGCTCAAGGCTACTCACAGCTCTTCACTGAGCCAGAACTTGAACCTGGGCTCCCTTGATTCAAAGCATAGGCTCTCAGCCACTTGGAGGGACCACCTCCTCCACTGTCTCCAAGTCCTCCCCAGTAGCCCTACTGTCCCTCCTATAGCACTGAGGAATTCCCAATACACACACACAAACACACACACACACACACACTCACAAACCACACACACACACCTAGACACACACACTCCTGCCCCACCTGGAACTCTTCCCGCAGCTGGGAGGAATTACTCTGAGGATCAATGCGGATCATCTCCTTGTAGGTGGCCTTGAACTCGCTGACAGGGATGGTGGTTTCCCCACACAGGCAGGCCTCCAGGATTGCATCGTGAATGAAGATGTACTGCTCCTGGAATAGGAGGAGAGAATATGAGGAACCAGGAGGGGACTAGAACCTAGAGATTTGGGGGAGATGGCAGCAGGAAGCAAGCCCAAAGTTGAGGCAGGGATGCTAGAGTCCAACTAGGTATTAGTACAGGTTGGACCAACCCTACCTGAAACAACCTTCACAGATATGTTCACTTACCTCATGTTTCATCCCTCTAATACCCTGTAAGAAGCTCTGAAGGTGAAGGGAGAGCCCAGGGTCACACATCTAATGAGGATACAAACACCAGTAGATCTTACCTGCAAAACCTATGACCTTGGCCCCTTGGCTGTTTGACCTCACCCAACTGAACACAGTGGAGCTGACTTTGGGAAGACCCTCAGAGGTTGGCAGGCCAAGCTCAGGGATCTCAGCTCTAAGATCCTCTGACACCCCTCTGACACACTCCGCCAGCTTTGAGTTCCTCCATGAGGGACCCAAGTCCCAGAGCGGGCAGGGAGGGAGGGCTGCGTCCCCTACCTCTGTCTGGATCATGTTGATGCGCCGGGAGCAGAGGGTCTTCACGCAGTTGTAAATGTCCACGACGCCCTCACACTCCGCCATGTCCAGCATCACATCCAGAACAATGTAGCAGCCTGTGCGGCCAGTGCCCGCGCTGGGGAGAGAGCAGCCAAGGGCCCCGTCAGAGCCTGGGGAGGGAGCCCGGGGCCAAGAAGAAGGGAAGAGGGGGCCTGGGGTGCCTGGCCATGTCTACACCACACGGGCTGGGGGACAGAGAGATACCCCACCCCAGTGGCGAGGAGGAGCCGGGGAGAAGTCTGCAGCAGGAGCTGTGGAAATGTGATGCAAGACCGAGCTGGGGACGGGCCTTGGGAAGAAGAGGAGGGCAAGGGTAGCAACTGAGATGGGCAGAGGACAAAGGTGATGCCCAGAGCTTAAACTAAGAATGTTCTTGCCTCCTGGGTAGCCCCAAATCCACACAGCCTTCAAAGCCCCACACACTCATACCTGCTCACACACTCAGGGGAGCCTCCCCAACCCTCCCAGCAGATGTCATTCTTCTGAGCTCCCAGAGGAATCCGGCAGGCTCTTGTCAAACACTCTTCCTGCCACATGTAGCTGTCTCCCCGACCGGACTGGGAGCTCATCCAGAGCTGGGCTGTGTCGGACCCATCTCTGGGATGCTCAGGCTCAGCCCCAGGGTGAGCAGAGTCAGGGGGCAGAGAGAGGACAAAGATGACTCCAAGATTTCAAGCTTGAAAATGGTGGTGTCAAAGCACTGGCAAGAATGCGTAGTAGCGGGTCTCCTACCCGCCCCTGCCGGCGGCTGAAATCAGTACGACCACTTTGGAGGACTGGCAGGCTCTACCAAAGCTGAATGTTTGCCTGGCAGAACTTCCACCCCTACGTACGTACCCCCCAGAAACTTCACATGCGTACTCTGGCCCACACACATGCCTTAGAACGTTCTTAGCAGCTCTAACCGTAATAGCTCAAAATGACACAACCCAAATACCTATCAGTAGCAGAATGGATAAACACATTGTGGTTTACTCATCCAGCGGGACAGGATATAATATGGATGAATCCTATGAACATAAGGTGGAGGGAAAGAAGTCACACACCAAAGAGCACACGCTGTGTGATTCCATTTATACAAAGTTCAATAACACACAAAATGAATTCACGCTTTAGAAGTCAGGATGGAGGCTGCTCTGGGAGTGAGGAGGTGGGTACAGACTGGAAGGGGGCTCAAGGGCGCTTCTGGATGCTGTTAATGTTCTATTTCTTGATCTGAACAGTGCTGGTTATTTCACAGGTGTGTTTAATTTATGAAAACGGTTAAAGTTCTATATATACTTATTCTGTGTGCACTTTGCTTTAAGTATGTTATACCTCAATGAAATCTTATTTTAAAGACAGTATCTTAGGGACGCCTGGGTGGCTCAGTCAGTGGTGCATCTGCCTTCGGCTCAGGTCACGATCCTGGGGTCCTGGGATTGAGCCCCGCATCGGGCTCCCTGCTCAGTGGGGAGCCTGCTTCTCCCTCTGCCTCTGCTGCTCATGCTCTCTCTCGCTCTCAAATAAATAAATAAAATCTCTATTAAAAAATAAAAAATAAAGACAGTATCTTAAAGAAGCCTAAAGAAACCTGAGAAGTGGTGTGAGGGGAGCGGGCGAGGGAGGTAGGGGGTCTGCCACGTGGCATTTGGGAAGCTGAGAGGAATCCAAGCAGAGGAGCCAGGACCAGATACAGAGGCCGAGGACCTGTGGGCCCGGGGGAGTCGGTGAGACCCCAGGGTCAGAGGGGAAGCTCCCCAGGAGGACAGTGGGGGCAGGAACAGGACAGGGCCCTTCAGAGGCAAGAGAAAGCTGTGGAGCCGGAGAGGAAGCAGAGCAGAGGAAGAGCAAACGGGGGGTGGGGGGGGCCACAGGAGCCAACGAAGGCAGAACTTGGAAGAGAAAGGAGTGATGCTCAGGAGCTGCACAGGGCATGAAGGCCCCGCAGTGAGGAAAGCCCTCAGGATTCAGAGAAGAGAAAGCAAAGTCCTTCCCAGCACCTGGGCCAAGCCCAGCATGTAGGTGTGCAATGGGCACTGGCTGAACGGAAGCAAATGGAACCCAACCTGCCTGATGCCTCGCCAACCCCTCTCCCCCACTGCCTCCAGGGCCTCCACAGGTCTCGGGCAGCACACCAGGGCGCCAACCTCAGAGCCACAGTTTGAAGGGCCCTTGGGGGTCAGTCTCTCCTGTCCTCTGTCTGTGAGTAGGATGAACCCAAGCCTCCTCTCCTTCAGGGACCCAGAACCAACCCCACGCCCAGTCGTCTCGTCCTTGGGATCGAGGCCTCACCTGCAGTGGATGACAACGGGCCCAGCATCAGGCGGGGTAGAGGCCTTCACGCGCCGGATGAAGGCCAGCAGCCCTGTGGCGTGGTAGGGGACGCCGTGCTCCGGCCAGGCGGTGAAGTGGAACTGGCGGACCTCGTGCCGGGCAGAGTAGCCTCTCTGGCGAGACAGAGTCACTGCTGGCTCCCCTTAGTCACCTGCCGGTTGCTCACTGCTGGATCTCAATCAGTTAACCCCAATCGTGAACCAAGGTGTGGGTATTACTGACTCATGGGAGCAGCAAGAAAACCAGGGCCCAAAGAGGAGGGACTGCGGGTCCGAGGTTAGACGAGACAGACACTACACAGGAGTGGGGCCGGGGCCGCCCGCCGACCCCCCGCCTCTGCCTGCACGGGGCTGTGCGACCCGACACGTCACTGTGACTCTCTGGTCTTAGCCTAGAGGGGGCAATTGTCTCCTTTGAGGATTTTTATAGAGGATCACAGACAGGAGGACTCGGCCAGTCACCGGCCACGTGGCCTCGTGCGTGGCGCCGCCCCTCCACCTCACTTTCTTTATTTGTACAACGGGACTAACGGAAACACCTAATCCCGGCGCTTCCCGGGGCTTAACCAACACAGGCTCCGCACGATGCCCAGCGCCGAGCAGGACCAGCACCACCAGCCGCTGCCTTCAACTCTACCCTCTCAACGTCCTCCTGGGGTCGCCGGCCAAGGCGGTCCCTGTGCGGTCCCCCCACAGCGCTCCCTGCAGTGACGGAGCACCTGCCCTGCTGGGGAGGACAGCCGAGCCCTCCTCGCTGCTCCTGCTCCTGCCCTGGGAGGTGGGGAGGTGGACTCTGCCCCGCCTCCTCAGGCACCCCTGCAGGGACCAAGGTAACAGGAGACTCACCCGCTCGAGGGCGAAGGTGCGCACGACATACTCAGCTAGAGTCTCCGTCTTCACCAGCGTGATCTTGATGTCCCCGTACATGTCCGAGTCCTCCGGCCAGTACCGTGAGCATTTCACCTGGGGTCCCCACAGGCGGGCTCAGTGGGCTCTTTGCTGCCCCTCCCCCGGCCCGCCTTACCCCCTCACCCAAGGCCCTGCTTACCCTGCCCACCTCCACCAGCTTGGTGATCATGACAATGCTGGAACAGTGCTCCTGCCACACCATGCGCCAGAAGTCGTAGACCATCTCGGGCTTCGGCCCTGGGGCGCAGAGGGTGCTCATCCCTGAGGCAAGGTCTCCACCCAGGGCCAGCGCACCTGCTGCCCAGCACCCCCACCCCAGGCCAGGAGGCTCCTGAGCCCCAGTGAAGGCGTCATGCTCACCCCGTGCACACCCCACCCAATGCCAACTCGTGCCTGGGGGGCCCCAGGGGTGGGTAGGATCAGAGAGGGCCTGGCTGGCCGGAGACCCCAATCATCCCGACTGAAACCCAGGAGGCAGAGCCGGAGGGCTAGATCCTCAGTCTACAGCCCAAGTCTCCCAGAGGAATGGACAAATGAACGGTTGGGGGCAAAGACAGCCAGAGGGACCCAGGCAGCCCCCAGAGCCAGAGGCACCATACACACTTGGCAGGACTGAGCTTGCCTACCCTTCTGCATGCACCACCTCAGAGACAGACAGACGGCCAAGGGAACTACAGATGCACTGAGCATATCGGGGAGACACGAACACAAAGAGGGGCAGAGGCTGGCGGCCAGAAGCCGCAGCCAGACAGTGGGACTTGGGCAGAGAGACAGCAGGGAGGCAGACAGGGAGCCAAGCAGGTCAGAGGGAAGGCAGCAGGGCAGACGGCACTCGGCGCACGGGCGCAGGCAGAGGTGCAGGTACCTTGAGCGGCTATGAAGTGGTTTGACCTGTGGTAACCCTGGAATGGGAAAAGAGGCTGCAGTGAGACCCCAGGAGCGGCCCCTCGCTCCCTCCGATCTCACGTCCTCTGCCCCCCTCTCCCAGGTGCAGCACAGTCACCCAGGGCCAGCTGCCTGCCCTCTTCCCTGGGACCTCCTAACCGGGGGAGGGGGGGACCTGTCCTCCAGTAAGGACAGAAGAGCAGCTGGGACACCAGTGTCTTGGGTCCAAACCCATCTTTGCTGTGTGACCCCACAGAGGACATAACTCCAATATGGGCCTAAAGGGTCTCCCCACCCATAAACTGGGGGGATTAGCCACAGTCACCTTACGGCCCAGCTGTGTGGATACAAATGAAGTCCACGGTGATCCTGCCCAGGTTACCAGGGGGTCCCTGGACCCCAGGCTGGGTCTCATCAGCCATCCCAGCCCCCTTGGGGCAACCAGGGGGGCAGTGCCCCCTCCCCACTACATGTCACCCAGAGCTTGGGGGACCCAGGGGCTCAGATGAAGGCTTCAGGTCGGAAGCAAGCGAACACATGGGTTACTCATGGCCCTCAGATAAAATGGTTTTTAAATAATAATCATTTTTGAGATTATGATCTCAATTATGATCCCTATTATGATCACATACTGTGCTAAGCACTTTACCTACATGATCTCCCACAAAAGACAGGGCAAGAGCTACTTCATCCTCCATCCGCAGAGCCCTCAGGCTGCAAAGAGGACCCAGCCAGCCCCAACTCCCACCCCGGGGCCACAGCCAGCCCTGCCACCCTGCCCTCACACTGACACCCAGGGCACCCCTACGGGCACCACGGGAGGGGTAAATGTGCAGCAGCGCTGACACAAGAGAGAACAATCAAGTTCACACCCGCAACCCAGCTCCCCGCGCCTCGGTCAGACTGCCAGGGTTCAAGTCCCAGCTCTACCTCTCGCTAGCCATGAGCCCACGGGCAGAGCCCTTCATTTCTCTAGGCCTCGATTTTCACATCTACAAAATGGGAACGATTACAGTATTTACCTCCTTGGGCTGCTGTGAGGAGTCAACAAAGTAACATACCGTCAAGGGTCTGTCGCCACGGCCAGCACAGAGTCGGCACTTGGTCAATGGTACCTATTATAACTGCTACTACTTTCAAGTTCAAAGAGTAGCCCCGAAGATTCCAACTGTCAAGAATGGCTGTCAAGAATTCCTTGGGCAGAGGGTGGTTTCCTCCAGGGGTTAAGAATCTGCGCTGGGGGGCGCCTGGGTGGCTCAGTTGGTTAAGCGACTGCCTTCGGCTCGGGTCATGATCCTGGAGTCCCGGGATCGAGTCCCACATCAGGCTCCCTGCTCAGCAGGGAGTCTGCTTCTCCCTCTGACCCTCCTCCCTCTCATGTGCTCTCTCTCTCTCATTCTCTCTCTCACAAATAAATAAAATCTTAAAAAAAAAAAAAAAGAGAATCTGCGCTGGGGAGTCAGGTGGATGTGGGTTCCTATCGCAACTCTACAGAGCAGCTAAGTGACTCCGGCCACGTTATAAAAGGGCACTCCTTGGTCTTTAATGTACACCCGCAGCTCCTAGGGATCTTTTTAAAAGGGAGAGTCAGACTCAGAAGGTCTGGCATGGAGCCCAGGACTGCGCCTTTCCAACCAGCTCCTGGGGGGACCAGTGCTGGATCTCAAAACACACTGGAGTGGCCAGACTCTCAGCCTCCCGAGCCTCTGCTCCCTTCTGCAATGTGGGGGTAACAGTGAGACACACACAGCTCAGAGATCCTGCTGTGTACCTGCATACCATGCCCAAAACCCAGTTCCAGTTACCAACAGTGAAGAGCGTCCCAGAGGCACTGGGCCCTCACTGGCAGAACTGCTCCGAGCTGGCCTAACCCCCGGCCACTGCCTCTGCCTCAGGTCCTCAGCTGAGCTGCTGGGCAAATAGGGTCCCAGGGGAAGGCCCAGCAAAGGCGAGGCCAGGGCAGCCCTCCCACCTCCAGCACTGGTCAAGCGGGGAACAGGCTACCCCACCTAGAACCAGCTGGCCTGAGAATCCCACATGAGAGCAAGCGTCTCTTCGGATTCATCCAGCCCTGTCTCTCCGGTGCCTGGCCCAGTGCCAGCACCCAAGCTAGTCAGCAAATACAGTCCACAGCAAAACGAGTTTTCAACAGATCACCCTCCCAATCTGCATATTAATGTCTTCACGCATAGGTGCATTCTTGCACAATAAGAGAACACTACAATGGAAAGTGTAAAATGATCAGGTGTGAAAGGAAGGCAAGCAGATCAATCACCTTGAGCACACCCACTTTAGAGCGTCTGAGAGCGCACTGGTCCTCACCGCCCAGGCATCGCCATGTTCTGGGCACATCCCTACACCTGCCTGGAGCCTCTGCCTGGGTGGCGCTCGGGGACCAACCACCTGCATCATGGACAAGCACCCCAGGGCCTCCTGGTGCTCCCCCACAGGGAGAGAACCAGAGTCTAGTATGAGGGTCAAGGGCTCACGTGGGGCTTGAGGCCCAGCTCCATGCAGCCATGAGCAAGTCACTGAAATTTCCTAAGGCTCGGTCATCTCGTGCCAAATGTCGGTCCCTACTGCTCAGAGTATGGGAAAGATGAAATGATGTGCCTAACGTGTTGGCACAGAGCCAGGCGCCCAGCCAATGATACTCTTGTTAACTGGCATTTGACGATGCATTAAAGCCAAGTCTTCTATGGCCACTGAAGAGTGTTGACAAGGAACCAAGTGCGTTGTATGGAGATTGACATGGAGATTGACATAAAGAAATGTACCTGTATTCATCACCTCCTCATGGGGGCGCCACCACTGAGTATATCCACCCATTTCATGGGCCCATTACTCCATTTAAATTTGGGAACTTTACAAACTGTTGAAGCACACTCACAATAAGAAGGGGGGGGTGATGTCTGGGAGCACATTTGGGATAACTGGTCATCTCCAGCAGCTGTGACTGTGGGGACCTTTCACTTCGTATATACAGAAATGTGTATATTTCTGCATTGTCTTTAAGTTTGATAATGAACTGTATTTTTGCAATCTTTAAAAAACAAGAAGTATTTTTTAAAGGAGATAGAAAGATACCCACAAAATAGCAAACAATCCCATCCATCAGGCATCAGATATTATAAAAATAATATTCAGTTCACCCTTGAACAACATGGGGGTTTGGGGCGCTGACCTCCTGGGGAAGTTGAAAATCCACGCATAACTTTTGGCTCCCCGAAAACTTAACTACTAATAGCCTGGTTGACTGGAAGCCTTACTGAGAACATGAACAGTCAAGTAACACATATTTTGTATGTTATATGGTATTATATACTGTATTCTCATAACAAAGTGAGCTAGAGAAACAAAATATTAATAAAACCATAAGGAAGAGAAAATACATTTATAATTTATAAATAAAATATAAATAAAAATATAAACATAAAAATAAATAAATTAAATAAAATAAATTTAATAAAATAAAAAATAATTTATTTTTAAAAAATCCACAAGAAAGGGGACCAGTGCAGTTCAAACTCATGCTGTTTGAAGGTCGAATGTGTATTAAAAACCAAATTAAAGGATCACTAAATGAATAGGACTTTTTAAAAATATTCCTAGAAGGCCCAGGGATAGCACAATTTTTAGAAATAGAATACCCAAACTGCTCCCCCAAAATAAAACATTCAAAGTAGGACTAAATTGAGGGCAAAGTAATTAGGGTTGAGTTTCAAGCAAACTGACCACAAGGGGACTTGAACACCAGAGAAACTAGTTTTAAGGGGACTGGCGGGGCCATCCTCGCTTCCTTCAAGACGCTGACCCCCCAGCAGCAGCGATGGGGCACCCACAGAGCAGCTTCCCCCCTCCCAGCCCTCCCAGGGCCCCACAGAAGGTACGGCTAGTGGGACTCACTGGACGTGGGGAGCTGGGGCACAAAGGTGACAGAAGGTGGCGGCCAGTGAAGGGGGCCTGTGGAAGCATCCCAACCCTGATGCCCCATCTCAGGGCAGTGGAGGAGGGGATGGAATTGTTTACAATAGGGGTAGTGTCGGATCTGCAGCCCCGGGCGGCCCCTGGCCAGGCCGCTGAAATGGACAGTTGGCATTGGGCGCACGAGTAGAGGGGAAGGAGGACAGAGACAGAGAGAGGAAGACAGCCAGAGACCATGAAAGAGTCTGAGGTACAGCTGGTGAGAAGGCAGGAGGAGGAGGAGGAGACGGGGAGAGAGATACTTACTTCACGGTTTATCCGAATCTTAATGATGCCAGTGAGGGAACAGTACAAAGCAAAAGAGACAGATATTAGGCCAGAGGCAGATGGAGGTGGACGGAGCACAGGAGTGGCCAGGATGGGCGATGTGAGGAGGGGAGGCAGAGCAGAGACGGGGGCAGGGCTGGGCCGGAGAGCGGGGAGTGGTATGAGCCTGCCGGGGGCCCATGGGGAAGCCAACCGGGACACTGAGGAGACCCAGAAGAGGCCCCTGTCATTGAAGTCGCCCGAGTCTGAGAGGCCAGGCCCAGCCCGTACCCCAGTCAAGGGAGAGCATGGGAGGTGGGGGAGAAGGCAAGGAATTCTGGAAAATATGGGGTAGCATATTTTCTGGCCCCCAGGAGGTGAAGAAGAGGGAGAGGAGAGGTCTCCCACGTCACTGACTATCCCACCTCCCAGGTACACACCTTCCTCCTCCCTCACTCCTGCTGCTCCCTACTCCCACCCTTTCCTCTCCAGCCACCCAGAGCCGGCTCAAGCCCCGCCTCCATGCAGCCCACCGCGGCTAACCCTGGCCGTACCACTAACTTGCTGTGTGACGCTGGGAAAATCATTCCTCGTGTCTGGCCTGTGCTTTCCCAGCTCATCTGAAATGACTTTACTTGGAGATACGTTTATGTGTCTCCCCGACTAGAACCTGTACATTCAAGGAAAGCAGGGATGGTGCCTATGTTCACTGCTCTATCTCTGTTGCCCAGCATGATGCCTGGCACATGGTAGATGCTCGAGATAGATCTGATAAACAAATAAATGATTCTCTCCCGAACCTGGCTTGCTGTCAGGGTGGGGGAGTCTGCCCTGGGTCCCTGGGCCCTGTCCCATCTTGCCCTTGTCCACACCTGAGGAGCAGATTCATCACCTCTTCACACCTGAGCCCGGGCCTCCTGGCTGCCTGCCCTGTCCCTAGCCCCTTGCTCTGGTCCATCCGGACCCAGCTGCCGCACCGCATGGCAGGAGAGCCTTGTGGTTAGCAGCAAAGGCTTGGGAGACACAGACGGGCTGAGATCTGAGTCCCTTTTTGCCCACTCACTAGCTCTGTGACCTCGGACGAGTAGCTCCACCTCTTGGAGTCTGTCTCCTCACCTGCAAAGTGAGGTCGCGATACTAACTACCTTGTAGCATTATTTCAGGGATTATATAAAATGAAATCTTTGATATAAAGTGCTTAGCACAGCGCTTGGCACACAGTACCTGCTCAATAAACATGAGTTGTTATTCTTCAAGTGCCGCTCTGCTCACAGTCCAAACACTTGCAGCAACTCCCCAGGACCCCTAGGGAAAAGCCCCACCTCCTCGGCCTGCCACCTGAGGCCTTCGAAGTCCAGCCCCTGCCTGCCTGCAGCCTTCCTGTGAGTCATGTGAATCCCAGCTCCAAGCCTCTCGGTCCCTCAGTGAGAGGGGCTCCTTCCTCAACTCCAGGCCTAGCTGTCTGCCCACTCCCCTTCTTTCTGCTTCACGGAAGCCCCTCCTCTGTCCGCCCTGCAGGAAGTTTTCCTGATGGCTTTCGTCTGCCCTCCCCTCCTCTGAGCTCCCTGGCACTGACTGCAGGAGGTGGGGGCGCTGTGAACCCCCACGTATTCCCTGCCAGGTCGCTGGCCTGCCTGGGCAGTGCGCCTGGAGCGGGCGGGGCTGGGCCCGCAGAGATGAAGGCGAGGCACTCACGTCTATGTAGTTGGCGTTAATGTAGTCGGCATCGGGGCCTCCCATCATCGGGGGCAGTTTCACTCGGTGCCGATCATCTGGAAACACAAAGCAGGGGACCATGGGGTGGGCAGGGACTGAACTGGGGAGCGCAGAGCTAGGGCAATGAGGGGAAGCTTCCAGAAGGCCAGAGGTACGGCACAGGCAGGAGAGCCAGGGAACCTCGAGGCTCAGGGCTGACCAGGAGGCTCTCAGCACCAGAGGGGGCAGGACAGGCCAGGGGTTAGAACCTGGGCTGCGGCACCAAAGGAGGCCCAAGATCATTTGCTACTCAGGTGAGTATCAGCTGTGTGACCTTGAGCAGGGAGCTTAACCTCCCAAGCCTCAGTTTCCTTATCTGTAAACTGGGGGTTATAATATGTCCCACATCACTGGGTTATTGAGACAAGTAAGTAAAATAATAGGTGTAATAATCAGCACATGGCTCGGCATGTGGGAGGCCCTCAATAGTGGTCACTCCGGCTATTCTCCAACCCCACCCAGTTCCCTCCCACCCATGGCCCCAGACCCAGGCCTTTCCCCAGGACTCACAGGCAGGCGCAGGCTCTTGCCGGCTGCCCTTGACCTTGTCTTTCTTCTTTGTGGCATCCCAGCCTTCAAAGAAGCTCTGCCAGAAGGAAAAGTAAAGGGGTAGTCAGTGGGGCAGGGAAACCCCTCCCCTCATCAGACCCCATCCCCTAACAGGATGGTAGTGGGACCACAGATAAGGGCCAGATTCAGGGTTCAACTTGGAGCCTGAGATCAAGTCACCATATACCCCTTTATCAGCAAGAGACTAAGTTCAAAACCAAGCAGTGTGAGGGGAAGGAAGAGAGAAAAGTGGGGCAGGTGGGGGGGGGGTCGAGTCAGAGTTCACAGACACTTCAGAATGAGGGTCAGGTTTAGGGTAAATCAAGGTTTGAGTTGGGAAGAAGGTAAAAGTGAAGGTCAAATTAAGATTAGAATAAGGTGGTGTCAGAGTCCAGATGGAGGGAGGATGAGATTTGAATCAGAGTTCCAATGGAATTTAGGATGAGAGTCAGGGTCCAAGTCAAGCCTGGGTGTTAGGTTAGAGGTCAGGGTCCCTCATGGTGGTCAGAGTCGTATTAGGGAGAGGATGAGGATCATGATCAGGGTCTAGATGGAGACTGAGAGAAGACTCAAGATCAGATTTCAAGTCAGGATCAGGAGGAGTGTGAGAAACCAGGTCAGTCTGAGATTGGAGTCAAGGTAAAAAAAAAAATTAGGTTGAGTTAGGGTCTGTCAGAGCAAAGGTCCATCCAGGGCGAGGCTGAGGGTCGCCCAGGGTCAGGGTCCACAGCCTGCAGGAGCCCGGCGAGGCCCTGGCGAGGGGTCCTGGCTGGCCTGGGGCCCCGCACCTCGTACTCCTGCTTGAAGCCATAGCCCTCGGCCGTCTTCATCTGGTTGATGTGCTGCAGGAGGTCGGCCACACGCACCGCAGGATGCAGTTGCCCCGTGTGATATGGGGAGCCCTTCCGGCCACAGGGACGCCGCGGTGAGCCCCCCAGCAGGCTGCTGGCCTCAGTGACCCCGGCACTGCGCTGGTCTCCTGCAGTCAGAGAGAGGAAAGGGGGTTCCTGATGCACACGGCCCCCCAGCCTGGGCGTCCCAGACGGACTCGGGGTGGGGGAGGGGTGCATGGCCAACATGGAGGTTGTTCCCCGGGGCCAAGCAGCCTGGCTGGGCCCACCCGGTTCGCCCCTGGGCAAGTCCCTTCCCTTCTGCATCTGTTTTTCCATCTGTAACATGAGCAGGTTGGGTCACGGGGTCTCTGGGGGGCCCTTCCGGCCCAGCCCTTCTGGCCCTGCTGCGATCCTGGGGTCCCCTGACTCCATCCTGTTGCTCCCCAGCCTGGACCACCCCTCTGTGACTTCACCGCACTGCCTGCAGGGGGCAGCGCTCAGCAGAGCCCAAGAGAGCCCCCCCTTCTCCCCCTCTTCCAGAGAACAATCTGGAACAATTGGCAACTCCCAGTAATTACCCCCATTCAAAGACAAGCAAATCCCGAAATTAGCTGCTGCCGCCACCCCCTCCACAGATTAACGGGAGGCACCTGAATAGCAGCATTTCTCCTGCACAAGCATTTCCATTGTCAGCCTGTGCGGCAGCCTCAGCCAATTGGGGAACAAGTCAGAGGTTCCCAGTCACACACACACACACACACACACACACACACACACAGGGAAAACTATCCCCTCCCTCCAGGCCCACCCGCTCCCCGCTCTTCTGGTCAGCATCCCCAAGGACATCCCACCCTGGTCCCCCAGATCAGGCCCTGGGACAGGGCAAAGTGCCCCACTCAGTCACACCCGCCTCTGGACACTCGCCCTCATACACTGAACACCCATTTCTCTCGTCCCGTCCTGGGTACGATGCAGGGGCTCAGTCAAGGCCAGCCCTCCCCACTTCTCACGGCTATTCTCTGCCCTGGCAGGGGCAGGTGGGGAAACCCCCAGTGGGGCCCAGGTGCCAGCCCCCTCACTTCCCACCACCTCCAACACCCTTCTCCTTCTGCTTTTGCCTGGTGCACTCCTATCCATCCTTCAGATCTTAGCCGGAATCAGCCTTCTTAGGGAACCTTCTCCGGCACCTGGCCTCTGACTCCTACTCATGGCTGACAGACAAAATGAATTCACGACATCAGGACAGACTCCTGTGCTGCTCAACTCCCCCAGACTCCAAGCCCTGGCTCTTCAAATCAGGGGGATTTCTGTACCCTGCTTGGGTTCCCTGTGCCACAGTTTAAAAACCGCCTCCAGGCAGACAGGCAGTGTGATGAGGCAGCCCTCCTCATCTGTTTCTCTCCTCTGGGGAATCAGTCCTGAGCTACCATTCACCCAATGTCTGAAGACAATTCCTTCACATTTGCTCCAGATTTTCTAGTTACTTGCAGCTGGAGGGCAAGTCACGTGCCAGTTACACCACTGTGGTCAGATACCCCAAGCCCTTAATTCCTCAGATGGAGAAACTGAGGCCCAAAGAGAGACTTGCCTTATGCAGTGGTTGCGACAGTGCATTCCAGAAAACACAGATCACGGCAGATGACTAAGTGCTACTCCATTAAAAAGGAGAAGAGAAGGAGGATGAGGAGGGGTTCTCTGTTTTAAAGGAATCTGTGAAATTCTGGTTGAAACCAAAAGAAGTACGTTTTTTCCCTATAAGACCTCCCAGGGCTTCCTACTAATTAGTGTGCATTTTCAATCTCCAAGAGATGAGTAGAAACAGCAATGTTTCACCACCATCTCTCAACACGGAGAGCTTTTTTGTTTGTTTCGGGAAACATCCTCAGGGGAACAGAGGGATGAGTGTGGTGATTAAGACACAGGCTCTGGAGTCAGACAGGCCTGAGATCAAATCCCAGCTCTGCACGGGACCCTGGGGATGTTACTTACTCTCCCTAAACCTCCCTCTTCATGTGTCAAGTGAAGACAAAAACTGTTACTCTCCCATATGATGATACAAATATTAAATAAGATAATGCACATAAAGCACCCAGGCCAGTGCCCGGCACATAGCGAGCACCTGCAAATGGGGCTGTGGACATAACTAGTCCCAGAAAGCCAGGGCAGTTGGCTGACCACAGGGTCAGCCTGGTCCTTCTCCACTGCAGGATCCTGGTTCAGGACCCGACAATTCTGAAGAGCATCTACAATAAATACACAAGGGCAAAGATTTCAAGACAAAGGATATCTGCTGATTCGACACACTGGGAGACAGAGAGGTCCTAGTGCTCTTCATGGAAGCCGTGCCGACAGCTCCCTGGAGGGCTCTCCAGGTGGAGAAAGGGACAAAGGAGGGTGTGGGGAGTCCAACAGCCCATCCCTGATGACCTGAAGGGTCAGTCCTGAGGCAGCCTCACAAGTACACACAGAATCAGCTTGCAATGGCTGAAGACAAGCAAAAAATCCCACCTGGTCAGGGTCCTGATGGGAAGCCAAAGCCAAATCTTGGGCTTCTGCCCGAGCCCAAGAGGGTTAGAAGATGTTATACAAAGACCACCAGAAGGGGCGCCTGGGTGGCTCAGTTGGTTAAGTGTCTGCCTTCGGCTCGGGTCATGATCCTGAGGTCCTGGGATTGAGCCCTGCGTCAGGCTCCCTGCTTGGCGGGGACTCTGCTTCTCCCTCTCCCTCTGCCTCCCCCGCTACCCCCCATGCTCTCTCTCTCTCTAGCGCTCTCTTTCTCTCTCTCTCTCTCAAGTAAGTAAATAAAATCTTAAAAAAAACAAAAAACAAAACAAAGACCACCAGAAGACAACAGGGTGATGAGCAGTGATATTGCCAAGAGGCTCTTCTACTCCCTGAGCCCAGAGAAGACAGGTCTCTACTCTCCTTGTGCATGAATTCCCCTGTGGGATGTGAGACACACACTCTCCCCCCTACCCCACCCCCACCCCAAGAACCAGCTTGGAGGAAGAGAGGAAGGAAGGTGAGTGCCAGCCCTCAGCTTCAAGATTGCCACCCGGGGATTCTTCCAGGCTCTCCCCAGCTCCATCGTGATTGTGGGACATCTTCTACAAGTAACTGCCAGACAGCTGAGGTTCTGGGAGGGAGGGCTGAGGCCCAGGGGAAAAAAACACTGGGTCTGGAGTCAGAGAGACCCGAATTCAAATTCTGAGTCAAGTCACTTGACCTCTCTGGGCCTCAGTTTCCCCATCTGAAAATGAAAATCTTCAGACCCTCCTCAAAGATGGGCCCTTTCCCCGATTCCCACCCACCTCAGACGAAGACAGGCTCCCGGTTATATGATCTAGGAGCACTCCAGACTTTTCCTTCCCTAGTGCAATTAGGAAATAACTTTAAAGAAACATAGCTTGTAATAATAGCTAATACTATCTTATATATCAAGTACTTTCATATGCCTGGCATGATTCTTAGGTCACTTAATCCTTAGACTATTCCTATGATGTAAGCATTACTGTCATCCCCTATCCAAATGAGGAAACCAAGGCCCACAAGGGGTGAGTTACTTAGTCATTAAGCAGCAGCACCAGGATTCAAACCCAGGCCCATTTGACTCTGGGGCCCTATTGTCTACCCTACTTTCCCTGTCTTTTTCTTCCTGATAAAGGAGAGTGTGTGGTGAGGAAAAGAACCTAGCACTTATTTGACAAATCATTCGGCGGGCGGAACCCACTGGCACCCACAGAGGTCAAGAGCTCCAGATGGACAGGGCTCAGAAGGGATTGAGGGTTTTCACAGGCTGGATTTCAGACACAGCGGGGGGCCCATTCCCACATGCTGGGAACATCCCAGCCGCCTTCCTCACGGCCAGCCTGCCACCATTTGCTCAGCGTGATAAGTCCCCGTTGTAAAAGACTGAGGATGCAGCCAAGGCAGCCTGGCTTTCTGTTCCCCACCACCCAAATCTGGGTGCCTCTGTTTGGAAAGCAATGAAGGAAGTGGAGGCTGGGGGCATAGGGCATGGGGAGAGAGAAAAGGGGCGGACCCACGGCCCCAGTCTCCTGACCACACCTCCGCCATAGTCTGCGGCGTGCCCATGGTTACTCCTCACCAGCAGCCACATCTTGTCCAGCCCAGCCCAAACCTTGACCACCTCTGCCCAAAGGCACTCCTTCTCGAAACTCCTACAGCACTAATTGCTTCCACCATCCCCATGGCAATTAGCCTGAGGCTGACTTCCCTAGGCCAGGTCTCCCCAGCTGTCAGCGAGCTGGCTGGGGGCGGAGCCCGCGCATCCTGCCTCTCTGGGGCTCTCCAGAGGACTCGGCAGCAAGGCAGGCGCCCACCCTGCCCCCACCTCCCACTCTCCCCGCCGACCACTGGAGTTTTCTGCCCAATCATACCTCTCCGTGTGCTCCCTCACCCGTGCATGCCCTTCCTTTCCCATCTCTGCCTGTCCAAATCCTGCCCATGCCTCGCTGGAGGCAGCTCTTTGCAACTCAGAAAGACCTGCATTTAAATCCTGGCTCTGCCACTTTCTGCCTGTTTGACAAGTGACTTCCCCTCTCTGAGCCTCTCTGTTTTCTCTCTGCTTCCTCATTTGTAAGATGAGTTGATAATAGCTACCATGCTGGGCGGGGGTGAAAATTTAATGAGGGAGATCACAAAGACAACATGATAAATAAGGGCATGTCAGTGAATTTTAAAACCTAAATGAAACGGACAAATTCCTAGACAAATAACTACAAGTGGCTTGAAAAAAAAAATAGAAAGTCTCAATAGTCCTCTACTCCTTTAAATAAACTGAATTAAAAGTTTAAAATTTTTCCATGAAGAAAATAACAGGAGAGATTGTTTTATAGGTGAATTCCACCAAACTCTCAAGGTGTCAATTATTCCAATCTTTCATAATAAGGAAAAAAGAGAAGAGACCTCAGTGCATTTTACAAGACTAACAGAATCTTGATACCAAAAACCAGACAAGGATAGTACAAAAAAGAGAAAATCATGGGCCAATCCCACTCTTGAATATAGCTTTGAAATCTCGAACAATATTATACCTATACTGAATCCAAAAAGACATAAAAAATATAATGCATCATGACCAAGCTGAATTTACCCCAAGCATTGAAGGTTATTTTAACTTTAGAAAATCTGAAAATGTCACTCCCCTCATTAACAACTATATATATATACATATATATATATATATATATATATATATATATATATATATATAAAATAGTGCAGAAAAAGCATTTGGTAAGTTTAATGCTCATATAAATAAAACCTGTTAGCAAACTAAAAACTGAAAAGAATTTTGTTAACCTGATAAAACATTTCTACCAAAAACTGTAGCAAACTTCATTCTCAGCGTTTAATGTTAGAAGCATTCTTTTTAAATCCAAGAAAACAAGACAAGGATTCCTACTATTACCACTTCCATCCAATCCAGTGCTGGAGGTCCCAGCCAGTGCCACTCAGAAAGACAAGAAAAAAAAGGAAGGGAAGTGAGACAGAAGAAACAGAATTGTTTGTATTTACAGATCTTTTTTTTTTTTTTAAAGATTTTATTTATTTATTTGACAGAGAGAGAGAGAGCGCGAGAGAGGGAACACAAGCAGGGGGAGTGGGAGAAGGAGAAGCAGGCTTCCTGCGGAGCAGGGAGCCCAATGCGGGGCTCGATCCCAGGACCCTGGGATCATGACCTGAGCCGAAGGCAGATGCTTAACGACTGAGCCACCCAGGCACCCCATATTTACAGATCTTTTGATCATACTCAGAAAACCTGAAAGATTCTACAGATAAATGAAAATTAGTAAGTAAGGTTATCAAGAACTATGGATATAAGATCAATATATATACATAAAAAATCAACTATGTTTCTCTACATGAGCAACAATTAGAAATGTTATATTTTAAAAGTGTACCATTTGTGTTGGGAAACTGGACATCCACATGCAAAAAAAAATGGAATTGGACCCTTACCTCACATCATATACAGAAGTTAACTCAAAACTAGATCAAAGACCTCAATGTAAGACCTAACACTATAAAACTCTTTGAAGAGGGCCACCTGGGTGGCTCAGTTGGTTGAGTGTCCATCCAACTCTTGATTTTGGCTCAGGTCATGATCTCAGGGTCATGAGATCGAGCCCCATATCGGTCTCTGCACTGAGTATGGAGCCTGCTTGAGATTCTCTCTCTCCCTCTCCCACTGCCCCTCCTCCACCCCATTCATGTGCTCTCTGTCTCTATAAAAAATAATAATTGTTTTAAAACGATAAAAAAAAACTCTTAGAAGAAAACACAGGGCAAAAACTTCATGACATTGGATTTGACAATGATTTCTTGGCTATGACACCAAAAGCACAGACAATAAGAGAAAAAAATAGACAAACCGGACCTCATGAAAATTTTTTAAATTATGTGCACCAAAAGACACAATCCACAGAGTAAAAAGGCAATCCACCGAAAAGGAAAAAATATTTGCAAATCATATATCTGATAAGGGATTAATATCTAGAGTACAGAGAGAACTCCTAAAACTCTACAGCAAAAAAAAAAAAAACAACACAAAAAAACCAATTCAAAAATGGGCAAAGGGCTTGAATAGATATTTCTCCAAAGATGATACACAAACAGCACACACACCCAAAGTGACATCATTCATCATTAGAGAAATGTAGATCAAAACTTCAGTGAGATACTACCTCATACCCCCTGGAATGGCTACTATCAAAAAAAAAAAAAGAAAACTCAGAAAATAACCAGTGTTACAAGGATGTGGAGCCCCTATGCACTGCTGGAGGGAAAGCCAGACGGTACGGCCACTATGGAAAACAGTATGGTGGTTGCTCAGAAAATTAAAAATAGAATTACCATATGATGCAGCAATTCCTCTGGATATGTACCCCAAAGAACTGAATCAAGGTCTCAAACAGGTATGTGTACACCCATGTTCATAGCAGCATTCTTCACAATAACTAAAACATGGAAGCAACCTAAGCGTCCACGGGTGGATGAATGAATAAGCAAAACGTGGTACATACATGTCATGGAATATTCATCAGCCTTAAAAAGGAAGAAAATTCTGAAAGATGCTCGAAGATGAAAGAAGCTAGAAAACATTCAGCTAAGTGACACAAGCCAGTCACAAAAGGACAAATGCTCTATGATTCCATGTATATGAGATAATTAGACTAGTCAAATTCACAGACACAGCAAGTAGAATGGGAGTTGCCAGGGGCCGGGAAGAGGCAGGAATGGGGGGTTACTGCTTCATGGGAACAGAGTTTCAGTTTCACAAGAGGAACAGAGCTATGGGGTTGGCTGAAGGTGATGGTCGTACATGATGCGTGTCTTTAATACTCCCGAACTGCACACTTAACAACAGTTAAGATGGTAAATTCTACGTTACGGGTATTTTACCACACACATCAACACAATGTACCATTTGCAATGGAAATCAAAAATACAAGGGACCTGAGGGTCCATCTAACAAAAGATGTGCAAAGTCTTATGGAAAAATTACCGAAAGACACTCAAGACCTAAATACATAGAGTGATATATCCCCTCCATGGATGTAAAGACAATTTCATAAGATGTCAGTTCTCCCCAAATTGACCTAAACATTTAATACAAATCCACCCAACAAAGTTTTACAAGTAACTTGAAAAGATGATTCTGAAATGTATGAGAGAGACAGGCGCCTGGATGGCTCAGTCAGTTAAGCATCCAACTCCTGATTTCAGTTCTCAGGGTTATGAGATCGAGCCCCACATCAGGCTCCATGCTGAGCGTGGAGATTAAGATTCTCTCTTTCCCGGGGCACCTGGGTGGCTCAGTTGGTTGAGCATCTGCCTTCGGCTCAGGTCATGATCCCAGGGTCCTGGGATCGAGCCCCGCATCAGGCTCCTTGCTCAGCGGGGAGCCTGCTTCTCCCTTTGCCCCTTACCCCACTCGTACTCACTCTCTCTCTCTTCCTCTCTCTCAAAAACATAAATAAAATCTTAAAAAAAAGATTCTCTCTTTTCCTGTCCATCTACCCCCTCCCTCACCCCACTTGCACACAATCCCTCTCTAAATAAATAAATATAATGAAATGTATGAGAAAGAGAATAAGAAAAATATAGCCAAGACATCCCTGATGAGGAGCAAAGCCGGGAGAACTTGATGTACCAGATACAAGACTTATATAACTCTAGTAATGAGGCAATCAGGTATCGACAGACACAGGAATCACCAAAGTGGCCGATCAAAGAGAACAATGAGCCAAAAAACAATCCACAAATATATGGAAGCATGATCCCTGATGAGGGTGGCTTTACAATCAGTGGTGAAAATACAAACTGTAACAGAAGCTGGGACATGAGTTACTACAGAAAAATAAATAAAAGAAAATATAAAAAAAGAAAATCCTTCATCCCTATAACACACAAAAATCAATCACAGAAGGGTAAAGATTGAAATGTGCAATGCAAAATATAAAAAGGTTTAGAAAAAAGTAAAAAATATTTTATGACCCTGCAAAGGAAGCGAGCATTCTTGAAAAAAAACACAAAAAGTAGAAATCAGAAAGGAAAAGACTGATGAACTTGACTAAATTAAAATAAAAACTTGTTCCTCCAAAGACACTATAAATAACCTGCGAAGATGAGCCACAAATTGAGAGAAGATATTTGCAATTCATAAGTGAAAAGTGATTATCATCCTAAATATATAAAGAACTCCTAAAAACCACTAAGAAAGCAACAGAAAACCTAATAGAAAATTAGGTAAAAGGCATGAACAGGCATTTCATGGAAGAAGAACGATGAATGGCCAATAATGATTTGAAAATATGCTCAACCTCATTAGTAATCAGAGAAATGCAAATTAAGACTATAGAGAATTACCATTTTATACAAACTAGTTTGGCAAAAGCGAAGAAGCCTGGCAAATTCTGAGCTTGCCGTGGAGCAGCAGAAGCCCTCGCTCGCTGCTGCTGGCCGTGAGCGCAGGCAAAGCCACTCTGGGACACAGCTCGGCACCGTCTTCCAAAGGGGAGCAAGCACACGCTCTGCAATCCGGCTGTTCTATGTCTCAGATCTGCCATGCAGATGCATCTGGAGATCCATTTAAGAACATTCAGAGCAGCCTCGTTTGTAATACCCAGAAAACTGGAAGCAAATCAGATGTCGCTGGATGGCAGAAGGGAGAAATCAATTGCGATACATTCATAGAATGGAAAACTATACAAACTACAGGGAAACATCCACCTGGGCAGATATGAGAAACACAACGCTGAGTTGAGAAACAGTGTGATTGCATTTGTATCAAGCTCAAAAACGAGCAAAGTTACATAATGCGCTGTTTGGGGCTACATGTACACATGGTAAAACTACTCCCCAAAGGGTAAGGAAATTATAGACACAAATTTCAGGGAGGGGGTGTGTGTTTATGTGTAAGAGGGGTGCGGGGCATATTATTAGGGAGGGACGCCCAGACGGTGTCCTAATTCACCAGTGTGGCTCACCCGTGTTTGTTATATTATCGCTGCACGACTTCCAGAAACATTACCTATTTTCTTTTGTACAAATCAACACTAAATAGAATAAAAAGATGCATGAGGAGATGATTTATGACAAGCTCCAAGCACATACGGCTGATCCACCGTATTCTTCCTGCGTGCTGGGCACAGCACTAACTATATGATGTACACATAATAGCCAACCTAGTCTTCCAGTAGACCTACCAGCAGAGATGATCACTGGCCTCATTTTGTACATGAGGAAGCAGACATCCAGAGAGGTTAAGCAGCTTGCCCCAGGTCACACAGCTAAGGGGATGCGAGATGCAAACCCAGGTCTGTCTGACTCCAGAGCCATCCTTCTTAGCCACTGGTCCCCTGCCTCTCCCACAGCAGGTGCTCAGCAGGCTCAAGACTGCTCTGGTCCCCTCTGATCATGCAGTGTCCCTCCTTTCTCGAAGTCCCTGGAACACTTCCCACAATCAACATGTGACCTCGCATGCCTCCCCTATGAGTCTGTGTCTAAGTCCTCCATTTTCCTAAAGCTCACCCAGTGCAGACGGAATACCCATGTCTCCTCTGCATTACCCAGTGCTGGTACCCAGCAGGAGCACAACAGATGCTTCGTTTTGGGTTTGGGGTGTTAGAGAACCCATCGGAGGGGCTCGGTCCTCCTGGCTCAGGTGTGGAATCCCAGAGCCACAGGGAAGGGCGGGAGGGCCAGGCACTCACCTCGGGGGTTATAACCGTGGGTGTCCATGAAGGAGAGGCCCAGCCGCTCATCCTCCTGCAGGGTGCTCTGGTCCGTGAAGCTCCGGTCCACGGCACTCATCATGTGGGTCTTCTCCTGACGGTAATTGGCGGTGGCCTTGGTCATGTTCACCGGCTTCCTGCAGGGAGGGGTTGACAAGAGACATACATGGGTGCTGAGCTGGGCAGGACAATGCCCAGAGGTGGATGGAGAGGCCCAACAGTCAGGGGGCCTTGAGGCCAGGGGGCATTCTAGAAGCGTCTCTAAATACCGAGAGGCTCTGCCTCTATCCTTTGCTTGGCAAACCCAGAGCTGCTGCCTCCCCCACAAGGGACTAGGCAGAGTCCCTGTCCTGGGGACCCCTGCTGAGAACAAGGGATGAAGCCCAGCGTCCTCAGGCTGGGACCTGGCGCCTGTCACTGGCCTGGAGGGCTCAGGAAATGGGAAGGATAGTCACTCTGGGACTATTTTGGTGTCACAGCAATCACCTCATCCAAACTAGGAAGATGACTACCCCAGCTCCAGCCCCAGCACGCCCCCAGAGCCATCCTCCTTTCCCCCATCCTCACCAAACATGTGCCCTGAGAACCCCTTTTTCCCACAATGGGGGTGCACTATGCTCCTCCTTCATGGCAGAGAGTCTGGCCGCTGCTCAGCCAGTGCTCGGGAGTCTTCCTCTGGGCAGGGAATGAACTCCGACTGGCTTCTTCCTATCCCCAGAACCCCCAGGATGGTCCCACCATAGGCCACATTAGACATGTAAAGAGATCCATACAGGGCCCATATTCCTGCCACGGCCCACCAGTCCAAGTCACAGGAAGCAGCGGAAGGAGAAAGCAAGAGGCCCAGTCCCTCCTGAGAGGCCTGGTCATAGGACCCTAGACAAGGGCCCTGCACAGCCCAGGCTTCCAGCCCAGCTTTACAGATGAGGATGGCAGTTTGTGACTCCAGAGGACTCGGAGGGAAGTGGGAGGAAGAGCAGGGGTACAGCTCCATGACCGAGGGGCTGAGCAAAAGGGAAAGAGGGAATGACTTGGGACCTGTCTTGAGACTGCAGTGGAGTCAGGGGCCCAATTACAGGGAAGGCTCAAGATAAGATAGCCATTCACCCTGATGGGCCCTACAACATGCAAGATGTGGGGTAGACCCAAGAGAGGACTTCCAGGTTAAGAGGGCTCAGGAACCTTGACCATCGGTGGAGATAAAGAGGCTAAGGAAGGGATCTTCCCAGACAGGCAAATTCTAATCAGTCTGTCCTAGTTCAAGAGCTGTCTGGGGCAAGGGAAGACTGGGTGACCCCAACCACCAAGTTCTGGGCATCACCCTCACCATGGCCCAGGGCAGAGCCGAGGACCCTCTTGGGGGCAGGTGAGGAGAAGCCTCTGTGACTGTGGCCTTGACCATCAACAAAAGAGAGAAAGGTAGAGGGGGAAGGAGGGAAGAAGAGGTGAGGAGGGGGCAAGGGAATCAGGAGGATAAGAGGAGGAGGGGGAGGAGGAGAGACAGTAAAGGGACCATGACAAGGAGGGAGATGGGGAAGGGGACAGAGAGAGGGAGGGACAGGCAGACACCAGCAACCACAGGGAGGACAGACAGAGGGCCGTGGACAGAGGACAGCAGTCAAGCTGTGCCTAGAAGGCAGTCTCCAGTGGTGTGCCCCAGGGCTCTGTTCCCTGCCCAGGCCTCTCGGTTCACGGGGAAGAAGAACTACACAAACGAAGCACCCAGCTCCACAGAAGACAGAAGCCGGAGGGACGGCGAACACTGCCGGACGCAGCTGATCAGGGTGAGTCAGCAGAGGGAGGGCAATCAGACACTTGGAAAGGTTCTGCGTTTAGGGTCAAACATTCACTGCACAAGTAGAGAGGGCGGGACAACCGTCTTGTCCGAGATTCCTGGAAAAGCCCAGCTGGAGGCTGCCCCTGAGCCAACGGGGGTGTGGTTGCTGGAAAAGCTGGTGCGACACTGGGTGATGTGGATGCAAGGAGAGGGTCCAGGAGGAGGAGGTGACACACCCCCGTCCTCTGGGCTGTCCTGGGGCCCCCTGAGCCTGCTCTGCTAGGAGGGAGAACAGGTACGGGTGCAGGGAATGTTCTGGAAGGCTTGCGGAGTCAGAGAAGACAGAGGCAGAACACAGAGGACCATCAGGAGACCAGGCAGTCAGACGGGGCCTGGGTGGTAACCCCAGCTCTGGCACTTCCTGTGACCTCTGACCAGTCCCTTCACCTCTCTGAGCCTCGGTCTCCTCATCAGTAACACAGGAGGGATGACAGTGCGTGCTTCTCGGGGCCTGAGCCCAGAAGAAGCGCCCAGAAATGGTGGGCCTGAAGAGCCTGGGGCCGCCCGGCTGGAGAGGGCGCTCGTGCTGACCTGAGAGCTGTGTGCACCGTGGGGACAGCTGCCAGGGTGGGGACGGGCCTGCCCCAGACACGCACACACACGTGCGCGGCTGTGGGCCCCAGAGAGGGACCCGCGAGAGGCCCTCCACACCAGGAGGCCAACACAGGGCCCAAGGGGGTGGGGCGGGGCTACTTACGGGTAGTAGGAGTAGGCATAGTGGTCCCTCCTGGCAGCATGCAAAGAGAAGAGCACAGTTGGGCCCGTGGTCCTGCCACAAGGTGGGCCGAGGGCAGCACCCAGTGGGCAGGGAGGGGCCTGGTGCTTTCTGTGCTGGGAGGGTGCTGGCCAGGGACCGGACAGGTCAGGAGGACCTTCCTTGTCCCAAGGGCTGGCTGGGCTCAGTCGCTGAAAACCAAGACCGGAGGCCCCTTCCAGAACCTTCCCCAAGCCTGCTGCTGGAGGGAGGAGGTGGTGGGGAAAGGGCCTGGGGAAGCCGAGCTTTCACACAATCACACACACATGGACACAGAGAGAAATACACACACTTACACACTCACACATAAACAGACACACTCATGTGGATACACAATCACACACAGACACCCTCCCTCACGTGCTCACAGGCGACCCTGCTCTCCCCTGCAGCCCCACCCCTCAGTCCCAATGCTGCTCACACCTGCAGGCCCCTCTGCCCCTGAGGGGTCAGCCCTCCGCATACACCTGTGCCTGGGAGGGAACCCTGGCTGGGGGGTGGGGGTAGGGAGAGGTGGAGAGGGCTCCAGCTGGACTCCATGGCAAAGGTGAGGCCCGCTCTCCCCGACCCAGACTGCCCCTGAGTATGGGGTCCATCAGAAGAGCTGGGCCACCCCCTCTGGGCACCCAAAGCATGGCTTGGGTCTGATCCCACTTCGCAGGTTGGGGAAGCTGAGTCCCAGACAGTCGTGGTCCTCCAAGGCCTCTCTGGGGGTCAGGGGCAGAGTGCAGACGCCTGTCCCAGGACCCTGACCCCCAGAGCCAGCTCCCTCCTGAGGCCCCATCCGGGCACATCCAGGGGTCCTCCATTCACCTGCTCCCACACCACCCCACCAGCAGCGACCCCAGGGAATGGCCTTCCACGAGGGACTCTGCAGACTGGGGGAAGGGAAGGAGAGAAGAGTGGAAGGCTGAGGCCCAGTGAGGGCAGGAGAGTGGCTGGAAGCCACACAGCATGTCTCCTCTCATCCATCCCAGGAGAGAGCGGAGGGCGCAGGCCCATGGCTGGTCACAGGGGCCTGAAGAGGAGGGATGGCTGAAGGAATGGCATTCTGGTCTCAGCTGTAATGTCATGACTTTTCAAGAGCCTTCCACAAAAACTCCCCCATAATCGCCAACTCTATTGTGTCACCTTTACCCTCTCTCTGCCCCCCACCCCGGCACCCTGTTCTTTTCACGATCTGTAATTACGCATCTGCGCTGTTTCTGGTTTCATGCCAGGCTCCAGCACTAGCTTGTACAAAGGGCACCACCCTTGTCTCTTTTGCCTACTGCTGGGTCCCAGGGCCCAGGACAGAGCCCAGAACATGATAATCCCCCAATAAATATTTCATTGAATTGAGTAATCAATAAAGAGGGAAAATAAATAAAAGTACTCCACCTCTTCGGTGTCCATATCCTCCTCCAAACGAGTGAGACTAATAATGACCCTGCCCAAGGGGCCGCTGTCAGCCCAGCTCCTCCCTGCCTCCCTCCACCTGCCGAGCTGGGAGCTGGGGCGGGGGTGGTTCAGGAGGACCCTACTCCATTGGGCCAGGCCCTGGGGATGCATAGCCAACAGGACAGAATTTCTCTGCCCTCATGGAGCTCTCAGTCCAGCAGGGAAGAGAAACAATTGAGCCAAGCACTCCAAGTTAAATTAAAAAAAAAGTGCAGGGAGAAGAAAGTACTATGAAGGAGAAGGATGGGATTCTGGAAGCAGAACAAGGGCTACACCCGGCCTGGGGAGTTCCCCAAGTGCAGAGGCACCCAGGCTCACTGTCCACCCCGGCAGGGCAGGATGGGGAGCCTGACCACCCTCCCCCTGCCCCCCCACCCCCCACTCCACCCCCGCACTGTCTCTCCACAACCTTCCTCTGACAAGGATGCACAGGGTGGCAACTGGGTATCAGCGCTCCCTCAGCAACCTCCTGACCTGCCCATGAAATTTAATGTGGGCACCTCCATCACTGCCAGACCTGTTCTGACACCCCACAATGCAGGCCAGGGGAGCCCTGAGGAGCATGGCGAACCCTGAAGGCCAGGACAGGATTTAGGGGGACGCAATGGGGTGCTAGAGAATGGAAGTGAATGGCTTTTAGAGGAAGGAAGGAAGTCTAGGGGGATCCTAGGGGCTTCGAGGGTAGCCTGGGTTTATGGGGTAGCAGCTGTGTAGAGTGCAGGGTTTCCTAGTGAGGCTCCAGCAATATCTCTAACCCATCCTCTCCTGGGCCCAATGCTCTGCAGAGATGGGTGACACCCTCCCCTTGGCCAATCCTCTCTCCTTGAGGATTCATTTCTAAGGCCTCAAATACTACCTGCAACCCCCCAAAATCTGACCACTCCCCTACAGCACTCACCATCTGCCCCCCTCCCCACCCCACCCTACCGCAGAGTTAACTTCCAGGTCCCCCGCAGGGGAGGAGGACAGGAACTTGCTAATTCTGGGCACCTACTGTGCGCTAGCCCATGGTGAGGCCCTTCATATCCCCGGCCCTAAAGAGCCCGGGTTTTGTAGTCAGGACTGGGTTCAAGCCAGGCCCTGTCACTTACCAGCCGAGTGACATGGTCAAGTCGTTCAATTACAGTTTCCTCATTTGTGAGAAGGGGCTCAGACCTGCTTCATGGGTCAGGATCCAAGAAGGAAGTGTTCTCTGATGTATCCTGAGTGCTAGAACAGTGCCTGGCACGCAGTAGGTGCTCAATAACTAATGTTCTAATGGATGGTGTGTGTGAAGCCCTGGGCACACAGTAATATTCATTAAATGATATAGTTTAGTTTATCCCAAGAAGCTGTGTAGGGACTAGGGAAGGAAAAAAATCAGCTTCATGCCCTGGAAACCCTACCCCCGGACTCTCTGGGAGAGTCTCTCTCTGCCGGTGCCTGGCCTCTGGAAATGCAGCCCTAGCCAGTTCTCCCTCATCCCCCTTGATCCTACTTATCTGCTCCTGGCAGCCCTGAGATCCAGCACCAGCCCAGAAGCAGGTGCATAGAGCCCAGGTGGGGAGAGGGCTCCCTGGGTGACCTCGGGCAGCTCCGTGCCCCCTTGGGGCCTCAACATCTCCATCCTTCAATTATGGTGCTTGGACCAGTGTCCTGGGGCTGCCTGGTAGGGAATGAAGTGGAGGGGAGGGAAACCAGAGTGGTCTCAGATGCCTCCACCCCTGCTTCAACCAGAGGCTCAGCCTTCATCTGTTCCGTGTACTGGGCCTCCTAGGGGAGGTTTATTTGGTGTTCTGAAAACAGGTTCTGTTGCTTTAAGAAGATTTGAAAACCACTAGACCAGACGTCCTTGAACTACCAGGCAGCTCTCACCTTCTGGGCTCTGAGCCTCTACAATTCTAAATTCTGAGATTCTTAGAATCCCAAATCCTAGATTTCTGAAACTCTGAAATTCTAAGTTCTGGATTCTAAGAGGTGCTGGGACTCATGCTGCCCACTGCAAAATGCCCTAGGAAAGGCACCCCTCAGAAGCACGCCAGACTTTGGAGGCCTGGGGGATGGGAGGAGCGAGGTCTCCTCTGAGTCGTGGGCCCAGGAGGACTCCACAAGGATCAGGAGTAACAGGGTCCAGGGCAAGCTGAGCCCCAGGGAAGATGGGGCCCAGGAAGAACCATGGTTCAGGATCCTTGGTGTGAAGGGGACTGAGCACCACCCCCACTGCTCAGGGTCAGCACCACGACCCCAGGGTCAGGGCAGACAAGTCGGCCAAAGGTCTGCAGGCGGCTAGAGATTCGAAGTCAGGTTACCTCCACACCCTCCCCATTGGAACAGCCCATGCCCACTTCCAGCACAGCTCCTTGGCAGCAGGTACGAGTGCCCTTCCCTGGATAGTGGTACCTGGCACCAGCCAGACCTGAGCTCCAGCCAAGCCCCTCCAGCGCAGCTTCATTTGCAGAGGCTCTGGCTTCCCACTTCCTGGCTTAGGCCCGTCCTCAGGCTGGATGCCCAGGTTGGCAACCTTCCACACTCACCAGACAGCTGCCCTCCCAGGCCCCAGCCACTGCTCCTCTATGCCCACCAGGCTTCTGAGGGAGCCTTGCGTGAGTCATGGCACCGGCCTCACTCACCCCTTACGGATGATGATAATGATGGCCCCCAGGAGAAGGATGAGGACAGCAAGTCCCCCCGCACAGATGCCCAGGATGAGCCCCATCTCCTCCGATCTCTGGGACACCTCCAGGGGTCGCTTGCTTTCCTTGCAGGCAGCTGGGGAGAATAAAGCAGGACAAAGGGTCAGAGGGGAGATAGGGACCACCTACCCACTGCCTGGAGGGGTCTGAGTCTCAAGGAATATACTAACACATGTGCACAAAGACAACTACCCCCCGTCCTCAGGTCATAGGCAGCCTTTCAGTCCAATCTGCCCCTTCATCATCCTTATAACTTCTGCACCCCCGTAGACCCCATCGGGAAGAGCTTCCCTTTCCTCTCTACTTTCTCAAATCCTCCCATCCTTCAGTGGACAGGGGATGGAGGATGCCTGGGGCCTTCAGACTCACCCTCCTGCCCTCCTGAGAGGCAATGGGGGGAGAGAATTATGCACCTAGGGCCTGCTGAGGGCATCTCAGGATGGGGGACCAACCACATTCCCTGTCTACACTGCAGGGCCCACCTCTCCCCCACCACAACAAAGGGGGCAGATACAGAACCCAGAGCCAGTGCCCAGTGCCATCACCCCCACGGCCCAACCATAATGGCTCGCCCTCCACAGACCTGTACCAGGCCCCTGCCAAAGCCACTTCTGTGACCATGACAAGAGAGACGGAGGTTAGTCCTACTGCCCAAGGTTGGGAGAAGGAGCCCTTCACGTGGGACAAATGGGGACCCGGAAGGGAACCCAGACCACCCTCCTCTGCTCCCACAGCTCTTGGAGCTCAGGGCCCACCCCCCAAGAGCCCAGAGGGGAGAAACCCACTGCTGAAGGCCAGGAAGGAACCCAGGGGGGCTTACCTTTCCTGGCAATGCGGATGCAATTCAGCCGGGTCTCCTGGAGGCAAAGATGGGGGTCTCAGCACCACCAGAACCCCGACCTAACCCTCCCCAGGGGGATCCTTGGGCAGCTTGTCTTGGGCCTGGTCAGGGCTCAGCCAGTGCTCACTGTGACTAGAGACACCCCTCCAGGCAGGAAGGCCTGAGGGGGAAGCAGGAAGGGGAAGGAGGGGCCTGAAAAGAGGGCAATGACTTAGGAAAGGGGAATGAGTTCAGGGGGAGCAGGGAAAGAAACAGCGTGGGAAGGGGGCGGCCAAGGGGCTGGTTAAGAGGGGAGCCTGGGGAGGACAGAGCCCCCAGACGAGGAGCCTGGAGAAGGGCGGGGCTTCCAGGAGGAGGTGGGTGGTGGGTCTCAAGGTCTGGGGAAAGCAGGACGGGGAGATGGACCCCTGGGGAGAGAGGAGCCTGAGACAGACACTAGGGCCTCAGGGAGGGGGCAGGGATAGACTAGGGAGGGGGTGCTTAGACATAGGAGAGTCTGGGGAAAAGGCTCAGGAAGGGGAGATGCTCTAAGAGAAGGAGCCTGAGGTCAGGAGGCTCAGGGAAGGAGGGTGGGGGTTCTGGAGAGGGGGCGGGGCCGGGGAGGGTCTCTGGCCTCCTAGGGGGCTGCTCAGAAGGCTCCTCCGAGGGGTCCCCAGCCTATCCCCATCACAACCCCTGCCAGTCCCTCACCCCCTTCAGGTGGCTTGTTGCCTGGAAGTAGATGAGGTAGGCCTTCCTGGGCTCAAGCGGTGGGTTCCAGAAGCCACGATAGGTCTGGTTGTCACCCACGGTGAA
This sequence comes from Phoca vitulina, assembly GCF_004348235.1. Taxonomy (NCBI): domain Eukaryota; kingdom Metazoa; phylum Chordata; class Mammalia; order Carnivora; family Phocidae; genus Phoca; species Phoca vitulina. The sequence goes on from NW_022589705.1 coordinate 79,267,720, forward strand.
GGGCATGGCTTCTGGCAGACTGCTGGCCGCCAGTTCTGCCCCGAAGTAGTGCACCAGGCCGCGGGCCAGCGCAGCGTCAAAGGTCAAGGGTACTGGGAAGCAGTCCTGGCTGCCTGGCTCCCGACGCAGCCTCCGAGGCCGCTCCTCCTCCACAATCACCTGGTACACGCTGGACAAGGAGGGGACAGAGCAGTGACCACAGGGCCAGGGGATGGGGAGAACCGTCTGGTGGCTAAGGGCACGGGCTCTGGGGTCAGGCCCAGCCTGGGACTAATCTTGGCTCCGCCTCTTACTCGCTGGGCAACTCTCTTAACCTCCCTGGGCCTCAGTTTCCTCCTTTGTAAAGCGAGCGTGATCACAGGACCGTTCCACGAGCTAAATGTAAGGAAGGAGGCAAGTTTCAGAAGCAGCCAGTGCCTGTCAGCTGTTAAGACTGTGACGAAGGCGGAAAGAACGTGGGCCCCGCTCAATGGCACCAAGCCCCACCCTGACTCTCCTCAACACGTGCTCCCGTGCCTGCCAAGGACCTGGGGACCTGAAGCCTTGGGCTCCGCCCCGGTTACCTGCGGCTCCCTTTGGGCCTCCGGGAATGAGAGTCAGACTCATCGTGTTCGTTCATTCATTCAGAAAGTGCTTGAGCTCAGACGCTGGGCCCGAGCTCGGTAGGCACTTGGGGATCTAGGCTTCCTGGAACTGACCTCCAGTGGGGGGAGACAGTCACGGAGCAAGCAAGCAAGGCCACACAAATCCTGCATCCGGCTACCCTCCCAACCTGGAGGCAGTCTCGAGTCTGCAACTCGGAGCCTGTCATCTCCGGGTCCTGACAGCTGATTTGTGTGCCCTCGTCTGCATTCCCTCTGATGTGTGTCTCCTGGTCCCGACTTGTGTGTTTCTATTTATTTTTGTCACTTTACTGAATGGCTTTTTGCTGTGAGCTCCTCCAAATCCTCGGTGGAACAAAGCCGAGAGTAAATAGGTGAGTGCTGACAAATTCAAATATTTCTAGTCACAGCCTCGGTCACGTCTTGGCATGTGGCACCCTTTCTGACGGCTGCACTCTGGGAAGTAGGAACGCCTTTCCCTGGCTCTCCAGCTGTTTTGTTCGAGCATCGGAGCTGTGCGGGAATCACCCCAGTGCCCTGGGATTGGGCCACACAGGTTCTTCCCGTCACTAGCGCACGGCAAACGCCAGCCCAGGCCCCTCTCAGCCTCCATTTCCCAGGCCAAGGTCAGGCCTCCACTGGCCCCACGCCCCACCGGGAGGTGATAACAATCAACACTGAACAAAGCATCTTGACTGGGATGGTCCCCATTATGCAGACAAGGAAAAGGAGACTCAGAGAGGTAAAGGGACATGCCCAAGGTCACACAGCCACGATGCCTCCCCCCTCTCACCATGTTCCACCCCCCACCTTGTCATCGTCATCCCTGAGGGACACTATAAATGGGCCGTCTCACAGGATCTCTAAGAGGACCAGGAAAGGAGAAGGCACTGCTGGGTTTCCCAGCTCCCAGACTTAGCCGCACAAGGGCCCTGAGGCTCCTGGAAATGCGAAATGGCCCTCAAACACTCTGACGCTGACCTGGGTCTCCCCGGAGAGTCTGGGAAGCAGCCCGGACAGACTCTGCAGCAGCAAATACAGGGGAGGCAAAGCAGGAGAAGGGTGTGAGGACGTGAGGGGGTGTCAAGGGCACATGGCCAACCCACTACCTTCTCGGAGGCTTAGCAGGATCCTTCCACACCCAAATACAGGCCGTGCCCCTCTCCCAGTGCACACAGCTTTGCGGGAGGACAGGGTGCACCAGAGGGGCAGGGAGGCTCTGTAACTTCAAGAAAAGCTAAGGCTGTGCAGACAGACCTGGGTTCCCAACCCCAGCTCCAGCACCTTCCAGCTGTGTGACCTTGAGGGCAAGGGACTTAAGGCCACTGAGCCTGTTTCCCAATGTGTAAAATAAGGGTAACAGCACCCCACCCGCCACAGGCCGCCATGAGGATAAAGTGACTCCTGCAGAGGAAGTCACAAACACAGAGTCTGGCTGATAGCAGGCATGTATACACATCCCACAAACACCCTCACACTCTCACGTACACACACTCACACCTCCGCACCACACATGGCACGTATACAGTATGCGTCTTTATCTCACACACACACACACACACACCACACACACACACCATCTTGTCTCCAGCACCTTCTCTCCAGCAGAGGCAGCCCCAGCTTTCTCTAGGGAGACGTAATTGGAGAAGCCAAGCTCTTGGCCACTTCACAGAGATGGCCCTGTCTGGCTGGCTGCCCCAACCTTCTAGAAGGCTGTGTCTCCCTGGCCAGGACCTTCTAGGGAAAAAGCTGGGAAGAAATGAGGCCCCCAGGGTTTCACTCCGCCAAGAGGTCTGTGGGAAGACCCTCAGGCGAGGCCTGGACAGTCACACCTCTCCAGGCTGGACACTGTCCAAAGATCTCATGGCAATCACCATCGGACACCCATGGCTTCAGAGGGGAGGGGCTGCAGGCTTTCCACCTGCCCAGGATCACAGAACATCCTCCTCCAGACACTCGGAGCCCTGAGTGGGAAACTGAGGGAGGATGAGGCTGAGCTGGCCCACGTGGGGGGCTCTGGGTCAGAGGAGGGGCTTCTTCCCTATGGCCCTGACCTCCCATCCCTCCCTCTAGGCTTTCCCACCTGATGGGCGCGCCGCGGCCCTGTGCCGGCCTCAGCAGAACGGTGATGGTGTTCTCAGACTCGCCCAGGGGTGACGGCATGTCGGCATAATCAAAGCTGGGAGCTGGGGAAGGGAACAGGGATATAAACATGGCGCCTGGACACTAGACCAGGAAGGCCAGGCCTCTAGCCTCCTTACCCCGTCCTCAGATCTCTTCCCCTTCAGCCTTGTTCCCTCTGACCTGAGCTTCCCTGACTTCTGACCCCTGAACTCAGCCCTCCGATTCCACAGTCTCCTGACCCCTCTGACTTAATCCTCCCTGACCCCTGAACTTAATCCCTAAATGGTATATTCATCTCATCAGGGGCCCTCTATAAACACCCCTGGGACGCCCCCCACCCCCTGCCTTGCCCCCTCTGCCCACGGAACCCTGGGATGGGGAGCCACCTCTAAAGGGGTCAGGCCATGGTCAGGTGCGCTTACCTGAGATGTTGGTGGTGATCTCGGTGAGTGCCGCCTGGCCAAAGCCTTTGCCCGTGCGGGCCCGCACGGAGAACAGGTAGGTGGTGCCTGGGTGCAGGTTGGAGAAGACATGGTAGGTCTCATTGCGGAGCTTGGAGATAGTACGTCGTGGGCCCGGCACATTCACCGCCGGGTCTGATGACTCGATGCTCTGGTAGCTGATCTGGGGGCAGGACAGGCAGGTAGGCGGGCACAGAGATGGGGAAGGTCATCACTGGCCCCGTAGCCTCCCACCCAACATAGTTCAGGAGAGCTAGGGAGAAGGCTGGGCAAAGGGGAGAGGTTCAGTGGGACTGTGGATGCCCATTAGCCCAGATCTCTGGGCACCTTCACCTCTCTTCTTTTGGGGCCCCTGTCCCCATAGCCCACAGGGCACAGACCCTGACCAGTCGAAGGAATCTCAATGATCACTTCTGTCCCCACCCCGATGCACCTCCCTCTCCAAGCTGTGTGCCCACCTTCCACCAGGGACCCCCACTGTAATGAGGTCCAAACCCACCTCATACTGAGTGATGAGGCCATTGGGTTCCTGGGGCTCCTCCCACTTGAGGAAGATCATGTCCTCCAGGGGAGTGAAGGTCAGGGACTCGGCCGCAATCCCGCCAGGCACTGCGAGGGGAAGGTGGCACAGGGCAGGGGAAAGCCAGCTTTGGAACCAGACACCTGAATTCAAATTCTAGCCTTGCTATTTCCTAGCTGGCCTGCTCAGACTACTCACCCTCTCCGAGCCTCGGTTTCTTCGTCTGTGACATGGGGATGAAAACAACCCCTCCCTCAGCAGACTTAAATAAGGTGATGGACATAAAGCCCCAGGGTAAATATCAAGAACTTCATTTGATTCTACCTATTCCTAAGAACTCAAAGGAGGTAGCTGGCATTTTTCATTACTGTGCAGGCGGCATCCAGCCCAGAACGTCTGAATGTTCCTATTTTGTTCCAGTTGAGTGGTTTTCACAAAATATAGACCTTTGTCAGAGAAATGGAAACAATTGCATTAGAGTGGCGGGATTATGGGTAGGAAATGTTTTCTTGTCTAAAAATTTCTGATTACACAAAAACTGTGTTCAGTGTAGAAAATCAAAATGAGCATCAAGAAAATTAATGGCACCTACAATTCCATCACCCGGAGACACCATTAGCATTTTCGCATAAACCCTTTCAGGTCTGGTTTTGTTTGGTTTTGTTCTAGTGTACCATCTCAACAGCAGTCACAGGGAATTTCTTCTAAGAAGAGAAGAGTCTTTGGGAAAACACCTTGATAAGCCATTGTGGGGAAGCCGAAATCCTAAGGCAGGGAAAAGCAGAGCCCAAGGTGTTCAATGAAGCTAACGTGCTCTGGGTTAAAATGAACAGTTCACAAGGCAACCCCACCATCCATCCGCCAAATTGATAAAATGAAAAAGACAATTCCAAGTGTTAGTGAGGATGCAGAGCGACCGAAGTTTTCACACACTAATGGGTGTGTAAACTGTCACGAGCACTTGGGGGAAAACTGTCTGGATAGATCTACTTATTGTGAACACATATCCTATAACCTAGCTGTTCCACTCCTAGGCATTAACTGATCGGAAATGTGTCTATCTACATCCCACCCCCCAAAAAAAGAATCTATAAGGATTTTTCTTTGCAGCACAATTTAAAATAGGAAAAATAAATGTGGGAGATTCACGTAACGGACTATTCGGTAACAAGAATGAATTCCCTAGAACTGTACACACCACACAGCCGGCTGTCTCAAGCACAGTCAAGAGAAAGAAGCCAGTCATAAAGAAAATACATGCTGTATGACTCCATTGATAGAAGATTCAAGACCAAGCAGAAATTAATCTACTGCATTATAGGTTGGGATAACGGTTACTCTCGGGAGGTTGCGAGTGGGAAAGTACATAAAGGGGGCTTCTGGGGAGCTGCTCATGCTATTTCTTGATCTGTGTAGGGGTTATCCTGGTGTGTCCACTCTGGGAGAATTCACTGAGCTGCCCAGTTCAAGTAAGTGCACTTCCTAGAAGTATTATACTAATGTTTCCATGAAAAATTCTAAAAATTTACTAATGAGCAGTTATTGGAGGGAGGGAGGAGAGGGACAAAGAAAGAAGGCCAAGTGCCCAAGTAAGGCCCGGTCAGAGCCAGGTTAAGCAGCCACAACATACCTGGGGGAGGGGGCAGACAGAGGTCAACAGACTTTAACAATGGAGGGGTCTGATGCTGAACTTGAGGCTGATTGTGAAGGGTAGTAGAATAGGCCACCCCAAAATATACCACTTTGGCATAAGGATCATTTTGAGCTGAATCAAGAAGAAGCAGATACAAGAAAAGTTCTCTGTCCTCCCCATTTGCCTAAAAGCAGGACATAAATTTGTAAAAGTGGCCCCTTCCCCTTGCTACCAGGAAGGAAAGAAGTTAAGCAAAGGCAATGCTAGACCCTTAGCAGCCCAGAAGAATCTACGTAAACTTTACGAACTAGCCCGTACCTACCACTGGTTTCCCCATATATTTGCCCTCGCATAATCTGCTGTTCCTATAATCTCAAAGTCCTTTTCCCATCACGTTGCTTCCCTACAAATTCATTGTTCTTTTGTTAAGCTCCAGCCACTCCTTTGAATTACTCATCACTGAATACTCCTGAGTGTGTGTGTGTGAGACACACATGGTAATAAATTCCTATCTGTTGTTCTCTTGTTAATGTCTTTTCTCAGGCTAATTTATAGGGCCCCAACCAACGGACCTAAAACAAGTAGAGGGAAAAAAGTTAAGTTTTCCCTTCTCTGCATTTGCAATGCTTCAGGGTAAATCCCCCGCAGTCCTCACTCCCACCCCCAGCAAAACCTCAGCACATCAGCACGGGGCTTAGGGCAGACACACTGCCATGGGTAAGGGGGGTTTTGTGGAAATCAAGGAAGGAGCTGAATTTTGTGTCTGGGCCACTGCTGTGCAGAACAGAAAAGTCCACGTGTAGGGAGGCAAGAAAAATTATCAACCAAGGAGCTTAGAGTACCTGCAGACCTGCAGGAATCTGGGGGAAGGCTTTGGACCTGTGCTGGGATTACAGCACTGCTGTGAAGAATGAAAACTCTGAAACAGATAGCCAGGTTTGAAATCCAGTTCAGCTACCTATCTTCTAGCTCTGTGACCTCACCTGTAAAATGGAGATAGTATATAGTCACCTACCACCTAGGCTTGTCATGGGGACTATATGAAAAGCATTCACAATAGTGCTTGACATGTAATAAGTGCATAATCAGTACTGGTTTGACATAAGTAGAACTTGCACCCGACAGTGACAGAACACACAATTTCTTCAGTTACACATGGAACATTTCCCAAAATTTAACCATATGCTGGGCCATAAAACAAGGATCAAATTTCAAAAGACCAAAATTAGATTATGTACTCTGACCACAGAGGAATTAAGCTATCAGTCACAGATAATTATGGAAGTCTTAAAAATCAGGCAATGTAATTCTAACTCTTGAGTCAAAGAAAAAATCACAACAGAAATTAGAAAATATTTTGAACTGAATAATAACAAAGACAGAACATATCAAAACTCATGGGATGCAGCTAAAGCAGGGCTTCGAGGGAAATTTATAGCTTTAAATGCATATATAAGAAATGAAGAAAGGCTCAAAAATCAATAATCTAATAAGCTTCCATCTCAAAAGGCTAAAAGAACAGCTGATCAAATCTAAAGAAAGTGTAAAAAAGGAAATATAGAATAGAAAATAAATATACAATAAAGCAAATCAACTAAACCGAAAGTTGGCCCTTTGGGAAGATTAAAAATGTATATACCCCTAGCAAGAAGACACAAATTACCAAAATCAGGAAAGAAAAGGGGGACATATGCTATTGATCCTACAGAAATTAAATAAATATAATCAAAGATTATAACCAACTTTATGTCAAGAAATGTGACAATTTAGGTGAAATCAACAAATTCCTTAAAGCCCAGTACACCACATACTAGAATAGAAAATCTTAATATTCCGATACCTATTTTAGAAAGTAAAACCATGATTAAAAAACATTGCCACAAAGAAAACTCCAGGCCCAAATGGCTTCATTGCTGAATTCTTTCAAACATATAAGGAAGAAATATACTAATCTAACCCAAAGTCTTCCAGAGAATAAATATTAGCCATCATTACTTTGCTCTTATAGTTGTTTTTTTTTTAAGATTTTTATTTATTTATTTGACAGAGACACAGCGAGAGAGGGGAACACAAGCAGGGGAAGTGGGGGAGGGAGAAGCAGGCTCCTGGCTGAGCAGGGAGCCCGATGCGGGGCTCGATCCCAGGACCCTGGGATCGTGACCTGAGCCGAAGGCAGACGTTTAATGACTGAGCCACCCAGGCGCCCCTAGTTGTTTTAATCATAAGCAAAAAACGTCCTATAAAAATTTCAGCCTGGGGGTGCCTGGGTGGCTCAGTCAGTTGGGTGTCCAACTCATGATTTTGGCTCAGGTGGTGATCTCAGGGTTGTGAGATCGAGCCCCGAGTCGGGCTCTGCACTGAGTGGGGAGTCTGCTTGAGATTCGCTCTCCCCGTCTGCCTCTGCCCCTCCCCCACCCCATGCTCTCCACACCGCCCCCCCCCCACACTTTCTCTCTCAAAAAAATAAATAAAATATTTTTTAAAAACATTTCAGCCTCACATAGGGTGCCTATGGGAGGCACTGAGTATGCCAGGAGCCAGGGCTGGGGCTCTTACCGTCCTCGTCTGTCTGGAAAGTGACCTCCTTGCCCTCCTTGCGCCCCTCGGGGTTAGTGAGGATGAGCCGCACGTGAACATTCCGGTAGGGCAGCAGGTTCTTGATGGTGTAGCGGCTGACGCCCCGTTCCATCTTCACACACTCCCGGACGGTCTGGTTGTGGCTGCCGCCCAGCGTGTAATGATAGCACAGGGACACCGCATACGTGTGGCAACGTGTCACGTTGTAGCCCAGAGGTTCCCACTGCAGAGTCAGCTGGCGGGCCTGGATCTCAGCGAAAGCCAGGCCTTTGGGGGCCCTCATGGGTTCTGGGGAACCCAGGAAGCACAGAGCAGAAGGCAGAAGAAATAGGAAGAGAAGAAGTGGGACAGGAGAGAAAATATCAGTCAGCTGCTGAAATCATCCGTCCTTTGTCCTCAAGAGTTCAAGAGACCAGCTAGAACGTCGAACAGGGAGTAGAAGTGTGTGCGCTGGAGTTAGACGGGGCCACATCTGAATCCGAGCTCTGCCCCTTGCTGCCGGCAACCACTGGCTGTGTCCCTTCGCCCCTCGAGCCTTAGTGTCCTCCACCACAAAATGGGATAATATGCCCTACCTCACAGGATGGCTGTGAAGTTAAAGGTAATGTGTGCAAAGCACGTATGACAATGGCTGATACACAACAGGCCCTCAAAAGTGTTAGCTACAATTTTTTTTTTTAATAACACAATTCACCTCCTATTTCAAGATCGTCCTGGAGGGCATCGGGACAGTCTGAAATGACCAAATGCTCTATTTTTCTTAATTTATTAATTCTAACTTCTTCTAAAACAGCTTATAGTAATATATACAATACAATAAGATGTAGGAATCAGGATGATGGGGGAAATGACAACCAAATAAATAATGCCAGAGAATGTTAGGGAAACAGAAATGTATGCCATTAGGTCCCATGCAGGTCTAAAGATAAGGTTCAGACTGGGTGGTGAGTTCCCTGGCTGCCAAAGCAAAAAGGGAAATACAATGTTATAGAAGGACAATAACAATAATGGCAGGGGGCGCCTGGGTGGCTTAGTCAGTTAAGGGTCCGACTCCTGACTTGGGGCTTGTGATTTCAGGTTGTGATCTCAGGGTCATGAGATTGAGCCCCTGCTTGAGATTCTCTCTCTCTCCCTCTCCCTCTGCCCCTCCCCCTTACACACACTCACTCTCTTGCTCTCACTCTCAAAAAGATAAATAAATCTTAAAATAATAATAATAATAACAACAACAACAACGGCAGTTAACATGTAGTGGGTGCTTTGCATGTGCCAGGCCTTGCTCTGGAGGCTTGAAAATACATTATCTCATTGAATCCACTCTGTAATCCAATAGACAGGTGCCATTTCTAGCCCTGTCATATAGATACAGAAATGGAGGCACAGAGAGATTAAGTAAGTTGCCCAGAGTCAGTGACACAGAGAGTCACATAGGGAAGCTGGGATGCAAACTTGGACAGGCTGGCTCCAAAATCCAGACTCTTAACCACCACCTGCCTCCCCATGAGGAAGTCAGCGTCCGGCAGCAACAACCACAAAATCACACCAATGCCTCAGGAGGGACAGCTCCCCCAACACGAGGGAGGAGCATGTTCCTGCGCTTTACAGCCTCTTGATGAATCTGTGACGCCACTTATAAAATGTAAAGAACCCAAGGCTTCTGAAGCAAAGGCAGGATGGAGCCCAGGTGCTCAGCCTCTAGTCCATCTGCACTGACCAGCTGCATGATCTTCAATCTCTGGGCCTCAATTTCCTCATCAAGGAAATGATGGAACAAGCCAAGATTACTGACAATCTTCTCTTTCTTGCACCCTAACTCTGTGAGATGCAGTTTCATTACCCTCAAGTTCCATGAGCACCTGCGAAGCGTCCCCAGTTAGACTCTCAGGACACGCCTTAGTGAGCAGATGAGAAAACACTGCTGCTTGCCTCTTGAGATGATTAAGTATGACCCTACTATCTCTACAGGATTCATTTGCTCAGGATGCTCTTTACAAAGAAGATGCAAAGGGAAACACCATGCTCTTGACTCAGGAGTACAATGCCGGCCCAAGTACAGCACAATACAAAGTTCATTTCCACCAGAGCTTTCCTTTCTTCCCTGAGCCACAGGCAAGGGGCAGCCTCCAGTCATATATCAGGCCACCAAAGAAATACGTCAGCACCTGCTAGGAGCAAGGCCCACCTCTTGACTTCTTGCACAGTCTGGCTCCCTTCTCCCCACAAGCAAGGCAGACCCGATCCCCACCCGACAAGAACGCTGAGGGTCTGGTCCCACTGCTCACTGCAATCCGAGGGCTGCTGACTGCAAGCCCACTTATCACGCTTGTTTCCTCGCCTGTTCCTGGCCCCAGAGATTTTCCTCCTGTTTTTCTATGTGGTTTTGTTTTACCCCGCATTCTTAGGAGTTTGGAGTGGATGGGGGCGGATTTCATGTGCGCTCGCCCTGCCATCTTGTTCAGAGATCCTTGCTTTATTCCCTGACTTCCAGGCTCTGGTCCTGGCTGCCCTATGGGTACTGTCTGTCCCAGAGGGTCTAGGGAGCCAAAGTCCCAGTGCTTTATTTGCTCCCGGCAGCTCTGCGCACATCCCCGCCCCTGGGGACACTAGCCCCTTTGCATCCTTGCTGGGTTGGCCAACATGCACTGCCGCCTTTGCCCTCCTGCAGCATTTAGAGAAAGACATGAGAAGTTACTTGTAAACTGGTGACACAGGCTGGGCTGGGACTATGATGAACAGGACGGTAAGTGTCCCATCCAAAGGGGACAGCTGCTACTCAGCTCCAGGCAATGTTCTCATGAACAACTACAGACTCGGGATAGCCAGATCCTCCCCGCCCCCCCCCTTTTTTTTAAAGATGCTATTTTTAAAGTAATCTCTACACCCAACGTGGGGCTCAAACCCACAACCTGGGATCAGGAGTTGCACGCTCACCGACTGAGCCAGCCGGGTGCCCCGAGATCCTCCCATTTTTTTAAGAGAAGCCAGAAATTCAGATTTTTATGTGAAACCTCCAGATTTTTAAATACTGGCAACCTACTTAGGTTTTGGTAAAAACCACTTCGTATGGCACAAAATAACAAACCTCTAACCTGGAGGATGAAATTTCCACCTTCATACTTGGGTACCTCACTCTAAAAGACATGTTAGCCCCCACCGACCTCACTGGATTGAGGGGTCTTTGAAAAGAAAGCTCTTTCCTCTTCTCTCCCCCCGTGCCCCGCCACCCTGATCAAATCTGGGCAAATCCAGGGGCTCAAATAGTTTGTTGACTACAGACTGATCTGTTGATTGAAGGGTGTGAATTCATGAGTCTCTCTGTTTCCAAAAACCATCTGGCACCCAGACATACTCTCTTCAGCTGCCAGCACACACTGGCAAAACAGAACTTGGGGACCTCGAAGCCCCATCCCTCTAAATTCCATAGGGCTGCAGGCCACTCAGAGATCAAAGGTCAGATGCATGGGGGAGGGGGAGCGGGGAGATGAACAAGGAGGCTCACAGTTAACACCTGTTAAATTACACCAACATGTGTTGATTTTCATAATTCTAATAGGATGCAATAACCCTGAACCATTCAACTGTTTCTCCTGGAAGGGGCTTTGGAGTGGGGTCTGGTGCTCCAAATTTCAAATCCAATGGGGTCTCCAAAGTGCAAATTCTATACAACTATTTGTTAAAGCAATATATTTCAAAGCCTTTCTTAAGCCGCTCCTGACTATCCTCCAGAAATTACTCAGAGGGGGGAGAAAAAACACTGTAAGCACGAAATTGTTCAGTGTAGTCTTACTTATAATAATAAGGATCCGGAAACATAATAGTTAAGCAATATGGAGACACTCCCTGGACTTCTAAAAGCCAATAAACATAATTATAAACACCACCACACATGGGACGCCACAAAGCAGAGGAAGCAGACTACAGAATGCTTTCTACATCCCAATGACAAGGGTGTAAAACTGTACTGAAGGCATATGGGCAGAGATTTGAAGAAGACTGAAAAACTGGGCGAGGATGGCAAGGTTTAGAGTGATTTTTTTTTTAAATGCCTTCTCCTGACATTATATTACTGTTTTTACAGTAAATCATATTGCAGGAAGGGAGTTTCAGGGAGATGGGGGAGAGGACAACACAACCGACCAACCGCAAAACTGCTGGCCAAGGTGCCTAGGCAGGGTGCTGGGGAAGGGGGCGGGAGGTGCATCACCGAACCAAGAGAAGCACGTCATTAAGACGGGCAGGAGGAGTCATTAAGGTCTTGTCTGTCTGGTCCCGGGCCCCAGCTTCTGTCCTCGCCAGCCCATGTGAAGTGTTCAGCAGTGCCTGGCACAACGTGGCCACGTCAGCCCATGACGGCACCTGCTGTGCCCGTGGCTGCTCTGGTTTTCAAATACTTCCCTGGAAATCGGGAGAGTCAGACTTTGGTTCTGACTGCTAGGGACTCACTGGGTGGATCTGGGCAAGCAACTAACTCTGTAAAACTCAGTTTACTCGTCTGTAAAATGGAAGTCTGCGACCGCTGCCAGCACGCAGCCTGCGGCTGGGGCCCACTGTACCATCCCAGGCAAGTGCCTTCCCCTCTCTGGGTTTCATTCCCCCATCTGTACACTCAGGAGAGGAGAAGAGAGATTGTCTGTGGACCCCCAGCTCTGATTTCTTTTATTCTGAATACCAGAGCAGAACTGGCTTTGAAGAGTTAAAAACACTGTAACAATAACAGCTGTCCTTTGCTGCGTGCTTACTGTATGTCAGGCCCCATCTTCACACGTATTCGGTACACTTATGGCCATTATTTGCATTTCACCCGAAACACCGGAAGGCCCGAGGGTGCAGGCCTCACACCTCCTCTCTTTTCCACGCTCACTTATTCCCTAAAATCTCAGGACTGAATCCGGGGTTCTCAACCCTGGCACTCCTGACACTTTGTACTAGATAATTCTCTGTTGTGGGGGCTGTTTGTGCACCATAGGACGTTCGGCAGTTTCCCTGGCTTCCTCTACCCTTCAGATGCCATTATCACTCCACCCCCGGTTGTAATAACCCATGTCTCCAGACACTGCAAATGTCTCCTGGGAGACAAAATCACCCCCAGTCGAGAACCACCAGGGTAAAAGATCTCATCCAGTCTCGTGGCTTTAAATGCCATCTATGTCTATGCTGCTGACTTTCAAATTTATATCTGCAGCCTGAACCTCTTCCCTGAGCTCCACTCGTAAATCCATCTGCCTGATGGATATCTCCACTTGAACGTCTAATAGGCATCTCAAAGTCAACTTTTCCAGCACAGAACTCCTGATCTATGGCACCCCGTCACACCTGCCCCTCTGCGGTCTGCTTCTTTCCGGTAAATGACAACTCCAACCTTCCAGCTGCTCAAGCAAAACACCTTGGAGCCATCCCTGACTTCTCTCTACTTCCCTCTCGCCTGTGCAATACGCGGTCCATTGGCAAATGCAGTCAGCTCGACCTTCACAGCCTCCACACCTTGCAGCCGCCCAGTTATAGCAGCCTCCTCACTGGTCTGCCCTTCTTGGCCCCTCGCCCTCCTAGAATCTATACTTCGCAAAAGGGCCAGAGTCATCCTTTTAAACAAAGTAGGTGATGTCACCCTGTTTTCCCCCCAGCAATTTCTCCAGCTTCCTGCGTGGCTCAGTCCTTCGCCTCCTTCAGGTCTTGCTCAAAAGTCACCTTCTCAGTAAAATGGTCCCTTGAGCATTTTTTTAAAATAACAATCCTCCCACCCGGGCCCGCCCTGCTTTATTCTTCACAGCGCTTATGAGCTTATCATCATCTGACAAACTATGTATCTCACTTGTTTTACTGTCCCCTCCTGCCAGCATGTGAGTTCCATGCAGAGTTCCTGCAGGGCAGGGGGAACTCATATGCCAATGGCCTTGGTCTGTCGCGGCCACAGCGGCCACAGTCCTATATTCCTAGCAACTACAATATTGCCTGACACCTAACAATAAGCATTTGTTGAATGAACCTTAACACCAACCCTGTGTGGTAAAGATTCGTATTCTTCTCATCCTGTAAAACAACCGGATGAAAGTTCCAAGAGGTTAAGTAACCTGACCCAGATTCCTCACCTAGAAAGTAATTCCCACTGGAACACTCCAACCCACCACCCAGGGTCTCTTCAAATGGGACATTCAACTGGATTTTAGATGGCTCCCCAGATCAGCTTTTAAAAACACTTAAGAATATAGACTGGCAAAAATAATAAAAACCTTGTATCTTAACCAAAAACTAACTCAAAACGGATCATTGGACTCAAATGTAGAGTAAAAATAGAACACTTTTAGGAAGAAAAAAAAAAAAAACAGGAGAAAATCTTTGAGATCTAAGGCGAGGCAAGGAGGTCTTAAACTTGACACCAAAGCACAACTCATAAAAGGAAATGTTGACAAACTGGCCCTCATCAAAATTAAAAACGGTTGCTCTGTAAAAGCCCAGGTGAAGAGTATGAAAAGATGAGCTAAAGCAAGAAGAAAATATTTATACACTGCATACAGAACAAAGGACTAGTATCTAGAAAACGTGTAAAGAACTCTCAAAACTCAGAAGGAAAGAACGAATAATCCAATTAGAAAATGGGCAAAGACATGAACAGTTCACCTAAGAGGATGACAGACGGCAAATAGCGCATGGACAGTTGTTCAACATTACGCATTAAGGAAATGCAAATTAAGACCAAGATGGGATATCACGACACACCTCTCAGAATAGTTAAAAAAAAATAATGACAATTCCAAATGTGGACAAGGATAAAGAAAACTGGATCACTCATACATTGCTGGTGAGAATGTAAAACAAAACAGCCATTCTGGCAGTTTCTGATAAAACTAAATATGCGATTATCATACAACTCATCAGTCACACCCTTGGGCACTTATCCCAGAAAAATGAAAACGCATGTTCGTGCAAAAATCTGAACACAAATGTTCACAGCAGCTTTACTTATAAGAGCCCAAAATAGGAGCCAGTCCAGATGTCCCTCAACAGGTGAATAACCATTCACCTGTTAAAACAAACTGCAGTGTATCCACACCATGGAATACTACTCAGCAATAAAAAGAAACAAATGACTGATGTACTATAACAACTTGGATGAGTCTCCAGGGAATTATGCTGAGCAAAATAGCCAATCTTAGTGCCAAGACAATTCAATGGGAAAAGAATACTCTTTTCAACAAATGGTGCTGGGACAACTGGACATCCACATGCAAAAGAATGGAGTTGGTCCCCTACCTCACAACATATGCAAAAACTAACTCAAAACAGATCAAGGGCCTAAATGTAAAAATTAAAACTATAAAAGTCTTAGAAAAAATAGGGGTAAATCTTTGTGACTTTGGATTGGGCAATGGTTTCTTAATAGGACATCAAAATCACAAACAACAAAAGAAAAACGGACAAATTGGACTTCCTCAAAATGAAAAACTATTGTCTACAAATGACACCATTTAGAAAATTAAGAGACAACCCACAGAATCAAAGAAAATGTTCGCAAATATATCTGATAAGGGTCTAGCATCCATAATACATAAAGAATTCTTACAATTCAATAATACAAAAACAAATAACCCAACTTAAAAATGGGTAAAAACTCTGAGTAGATATTTCTACATAGAAGACGTACAAATGGCCAATGAGTACATGAAAAATTGCTCAATATCATTAACCATCAGTGAAATGCAAGTCAAAAACCCACTGAGATACCATTTCACACCCACTATGAGGGTTATAATCAAAAAACAGATAATAACCACTGTTGGTGAGAATGCAGAGAAATCAGAACCTTCATACACTGCTGTTGGGAATGTAAAAAATGGTACAGCTGCATACAATGCAACATTGTTCGGCAATAAAAAAAGATAAAGGAAAAAACATGCTACAACATGGATAAACCTTGAAAACATGAGCTAAGTGAAAGAAGCTGATCACAAAGACTATGCCTCATATGATTCCGTTTATATGAAATGTCCAGAAAAAGGCAAATCTACAGAGACGGGAAGTAGATTAATGGTTGCCTAGAGCTGGAGGTGGTAGGAGGAAATGTGGGGAGGAGTAGACTGCTAAAGAGTAGAAACTTTCCTTCTGGGGTGATGAAAATGTTCTAAAACGGATTGTGGTGATGGATGCACAACTCTGAATATACTATAAATCACTGAATTGTACACTCTAATGAGTGAATTTATGAGATGTGAATTATATCTCAATAAACCTGTTACCAAATTTTTAAAAACCAATTTCAAAAGGTTATATACTATATGATTTCATATTTATATAACATTTCTGAAATGGCAAAATTTTAGAAATGACGGGCAGATTACTGGTTACCAGGAGCTGAGGTGGGAGGAAGGGAAGGTGAAAACAGATATAAAGAGCCACACAAAGGAGTCTTAAATTGACTGAACAGTATCTTGACTATGGCGATAAACATGCAAACCTATACATGTGATAAACTATACAGCACTAAATACACACACGCACACACACAAATGGGGACAAGTGAAATTGGGGAACTCTGAAGATCTGCGGATTATATAAATGTCAATACCTTGGCTGTGATATTATACCACAGGTTTGCAAAATGTTACCATTGCGAGAAACAGGGTAAAGTGTGTGGGCAATCTCTGTATCTTTTGCTTTCTTTTTTTTCTTTTTTTTTTTTTTTTAAGTACTCTCTATACCCAACTTGCAGCTTGAACTCACAACTCCGAGGTCACAAGTCACATACTCTCCCAACTGAGCCAGCCAGGCCCCCTGCAGTTTTTCTTACAATTGCATGTGAATTTATAATTATCTCAATAAAGATTCCAATTAAGGAAATACATTGAAACCCGTTCTGTTCTATTCTCAATTTCTCTTTAGGTTAAACAAGAGTGTCCTTTGATGTAGGAGTGCCATAGCTCCTAACAGCTGCTTATACCGTTTTGAACAAAGAAGAGCAGACCTCAGGCTCAAAAGACCCAAGAAAATCCAGCTGAAATTTAATAACACACTTTTATTTTATGGTATATAGTCATTTATCTAGATGCTTTAATGTAGAATTAAGAACACAAATTCTGGAGCCAGCCAGTCAAGGATTCCAATGCCAACTCCGCCATTTATTAGCTATGTGACCTTGTGCCAGTCACTTAACATCTCTGTACTTCAGACATCTCATCTGTAGAATGGGTATGACAAGAGTACCTAGATCATAGTGTTGGGAGTTTTAAATCAATGTCTGTGTGTGTGCGTATGTGTTTATATACATATGTGAGTCTGGCACAAAATATTAGCTATCATTACCTTTACCATAACAAGGATTGGGGGGAAATCACGACGTTTTATAATGTTTTAGAGGCACAAGGGCAGGCCATATTACCTCTCGTAATGTGCCCCCTTGGTCCATCCCTGGGTAGCCCTGAGCCCATTCCCAGGTGTCTCAAGGACGGAGTTGGGCCAGGAGGTACCCACCTGCGCACTTGGTTCGGCTGATGAGGGGCGGCCCGGGGCGGCCAGTGCCGCCATCACCCGGGCGCGTGAGCAGCACGCTGATCTCGTACTCCGTGTCCGGGTCAAGGTGCCACAGCTTGTAGGTCTGCAGGCTGACGGCATGCACCTCGGCCCACGGGCCGCGGGACATGCGGTACTCAATCTCCTTGCGCACAATCGGCCCGTCGCCAATGATGGAGTTGGTGTTGAGCTGGATGATGAGGTAGGTGGGCCCCGCGCGCAGCAGCTGCGGGGGCGCAATGGGGGTGGGGGGCTCTGCGAGGGCGTGAGGGAGAGGCGGAGCCGAAAGATGCGCTGTGAGACCCTGCCTGGATGGCAGCACATCCGAATCCCCAGTAGCCCTCCCTGTCCTCCCAGGACCCTGATGAAGCCCCCAGACCCTCAACTAGACTTTCTTGCCCGCGCCCACTAAATCCCCAGGCCCTAAGGGGCACCCGCTCCAAAGGCTGATCCCACACTCACCCCTAAGCCTACACCCTGTCCCTCACTCCCCTCTGAATCCCCGAGTTCTAGCGTTCAGGGGCTGACCGCAGGAGGCTTGGCTCAAACCCAGCTCCCCAGAGCCAGACCCCGCCTCGCGTGGCTCACACGCTAACAGGGTCTCCCCGCCCGCCTGCCTCTCAGACCCCGCCCCCTCGATCAGACCTCCTTCCAGGGGAGAAACTGCCCCTTACGCAGGCCCCGCCCCCGGTCACACCCTGCCGGCCCCACCTTTCCGCGGGCCACGCCCCTCTATCCGGCCATGCCCCCCCGCCCCCAGCCCCATCCCTCGGAGGGGGCAGCCCCAGCACCCACCCCCCTACGCGAGCGTAAGCCGGCTGACCCTTGACGATGAGCTCCGCGAAGTTGGAGACGCCCGCGCCTCGCGGGGCCTGGGACACGCAACGGTACAGGTCCTGCTCCGAGCGGCTCACGGAGGCCAGCAGGAAGGTAGCCAGGAAGCGCCGGTGGCTGATGTGCCGCACGGCGGCGGCGGGCACCAGCGCCCCGCTCTGCCGCTGCTCAGGGGTAAGGTGGACAGGGTCAGGAGCGCCCGAGAGGGAGGGTCGCGATCTCGCTCTGACCGGGGCGAGGGGAGTAGTCTATGTCCTGGCCCCATTTAGCTGTCCCTAGTACACAGGGGACATATGGGGTTCCTGGAACTAGCTCCGCCACTGGAAGGTGCGGGATAAGAAGCTGATTAAGGGAATGTGGTCTCTGCCTCTGATGGAGGGTGGTCTGGGGATCCTGGAGCCCCGCTCTGTCCTGGGGGTATAAGAGCACCCAAGAGGGCAGAGCAGAGCCTAGGTGAGGGCAGGGAGGCATGAGTAGAGGTGCTGGAAAATGCAGGAGCGACTCAGCACCCCGCAAGGAAAACCCAGGTCCCAGAAGTCTCCCCCACCCTGATAAGGTCCCTGCCCCCCTCACCTGCAGGAGAAAGCGCTCGGCCTCTACTGCTCTGCCCGCCGCCATGCACTGGAAGGAAGCGTTCTGGCCAGCATTGACCTCCACATCGCCCAGGCGGGAGAAGTGCGGGGCCTTCGCTGCGAGGAATAGAGCCTGCGTGTGAGCTGGGCCTGTGCCCCCCACAGGCAGGAGCCACGGCCACCACACCCCTCACCCTGCACCCCCGGGGACTGGGACTCACCGCAGGGGTAGCTGAGAAGCAGGACGTCATCGAGGCCCATGTAGCCCCTGCCGTCTGGGGAGGTGAGGGCCTCAAACAGCACCTGGGGGAGGCGGGAGGGTCCCTGTCATATCCCTCCAGCCCTACCTGGGGGGTGCCCACAAGGGATCCCTTTAGCTCTGCTCCAGTCCAGGCTCCTCAACCAGTCGAGGTCAGAGCCCAACTCACAATGACCTTCCCTACCAAGCCAGCTAGTTGTGGGAGGGAGTGTCAGCAGCCAGAGCTAACAAGGTCAAGGCCAGAGGTTCCATCCCAGTTCTGGACCCTTGCCCTCAAGCAGGAAAACTTCTCCCAGCCAGACAGGGTTTCCAGGTCAGCACTGTTCCAACTCACCCTTGACTCTAGCCACAGACTATTTCTATTGACAGTGATCTCTGACGCTGGATCTGGACCGCAGTGGCACTGAATCACCCGATGCTGACCACAGACTGACCCCTGACCTTGACCGCATATTGACTCCCGATGCTGAACACAGACTAATTTCAACCTCGGTCACTAGCTTACTCTGACCTCAGGCTGACACCTCTCCACCCCCACCCCTAAGCACAGGCTGACCACAGACCAAACCCAGCCTACCTGATACTCATTGGGCCAGAAGGTGCTGACAGCCAGCTCAGCCTGGTGCCACTGACGGCCATGCGACCCAGTCATGTTCCAGACGGCACTGCCCAGGGGACCCCCATTGACACGCACGTAGATGCCCAAGGTGCCCGGGCTGTGCCCATCCCGGCTATATAGGAAGTAGCTGAACTGCATGCAGTGGGTATCATTCTCGCTCAGGCTCTGGAAGATGACATGGGCCCTCTGGCCTGGAGCATGCTGGGAAGCATTGACCATCAAGTAGGAGCCTGGAAAGAGAGGAGGAAGAGGCAGGAGCTGAGGAGGCTTGGGGAGGACCAAGGTCAGGTGGGCAGAGGAATGGGGCAGAAACAAAGGACTCCAGGCATTTGGACCCACTGGGTGTCAAGGGTTCTGAGTTCTGGTCCTAGCTATGACTCACTAGGTTGAGTCCCTTCACCTCCCTGCATCTGTTTCCCAGAGGAGAGAACTGGAGAGGCAAAAAACACACACAAGTGATTCTCTCAAAACCTTTTATGGCCCCTCACCACCTACAATCACAGTCCAAGCTCATGCTGACCCACGACTTTCCCCATGTTCTGAGCTGCCCTTGGAGGCAGGGACTAACCAGGTCATTCATCTTGGAGTCAAGAGTCTGGCACACGACAGGCCCTCGAAAGCTCCCTTTTCTGAAGCCCTCCCTCCCTGTTCCTCTACAGGCTTCTCTCCTGGCCTTTGGATCATTAATAAAGTGTAGGTCTGTCTCGCCAGCAGCCTGTGATGCCTCGGGGGCTCCACTGGGTCCCCAGCACAGGTCTGAACCCAAGCTGAATGAGCGTATAGAACAGAGACCAAATGAAAGGACTCTAACTTCTCTTCCAGCCCCCACCCTAGGTCTAAATGCCTGGGATACAATTCTCTTAATTTCCAACATGGAGAAAGGCAGCACTCTCCTTCCCCAGATCCAGATCCGGGCTGGGCACGGGCAGGGGAGTAGGAGGGGGGTTGGCAGGGTGAGAGTGGGCTGGACTCCTCAGGACCTGGCTGGAGGATCATGGCTTCCCTTTTGTGGGGAGAAGGCCCCAGCAGCTGCCAAGAGGGTACCCACAGCCGCCCAGCGCTGCCTCCTCCCAGGCTTGGCTACCAGCCAACACAAGCTCATTCAGATCCCAAACCAGCAGGCTCCCTGCTCTGGGAGGGCTCCCCAGGGACTCCACTGGAAGGGATCTCATTCATCTCTGTGAGCCAGAGGCCTGTGAAGGCGGCTCCTGGATCAGTCCTGGCAGGATAGTAAACAGAACCCCCGAGTCTCCATCCCCACCCAGAAAGGGGCACATCCTGGCCCCCAACAGTGTCTCCGGTCCCACTCCTCTATCCCCTCTCCTCTCCCTGTGAGCAGCTACGTGTGTCTCTCCCCCTTTCAGTCTGACACTTTGTTCTTGCCTCTTCCTCCGGCTTCCTCTGCCCCTCTCTCCTCTCTTTTTTCCTACTTTGTCCTCACTCTGCATCCCTCTCCTTCTCTTTCATTTTCTCCCTTCATTGCAGTGGCTCTTCCTTCTCCTCTCTGTTGCTGAATCTCCCTCGTTCCTTCTCCCTCCATCCCCAACTCCCTTCCCTAGAATGTGAGCACCAAGAGAGCAGAGACTGTGGCCCTCTTGCCAACCACTGCAGCCCCAGGATCCAGCACAAGGCCCACACTAAATACTAAATTTCTCTCTCCCCATGAGAGAGAGAGGCAGAGCCCACACAGGGTCCCTGCCATGGTGGGCACCTTACAGATCACAGTCACACAGGTCAGACTCTGATACCTACTAACACAGAGGTCAAACAAGGAGCTGAGGGCTGTTTATGTAAAGGCAGAGAGGAATGCCCCAGGGGAGGGCACCGTGTGAGCAAAGGCACAGAAGGGGGAGGCAGGGAGGCCTCCAGGAGGCAAGGTGAGTGGTAGGAGATAAGCCTAAAGGCTGCCTGTGTCAGGCTGTGCAGGGCCCCTCTGGCGGCTTCAAGTCCTGGCCTCACCACTGAGAACTTCTGCTGACCCTCCCCAAACCTTTGACAGCAGGTGCAACTGCAGCCATGCTGTGAGCTGAGTAGCAAAGGGCCTGGCCCACTACTATGACAGGGTGAAGGGGAGGAGGTCCTGAAGCTGTCTATTCTGGGGTTCCCTCAGCAAGCCTATTTGTTCTCACACTATGCTATGTCTTCCAACCCAAGCTAATAAAGTTGATAATTTGGCCTCCATCTGTCTCATCCTTTTCTGAATGCCCCATTGCTTCTGCACCCAGTGAAGGGAGTGCTGGTACTTGGGCCCCCTCAAATACCTCCAACAATAGCAACGAAACATTAATTGAATGCTTACATGCCACTCCCATGTTATGCACCTTGTAGACATTATCTAATAACCCTATGAAATGGATTCCTATGCTCTCCACTTTACAGTTAAGATAATGGAAGCTCAGAGAAGTTAAGTGATTTGCCCAAAGTCACACAGCTGATGAAGCCAGGATTTGAAGCCCAGTCTTCATGATTCCGGAACCAGTACACTAGGGGCCATTATCAGAGTAGGAGGCCAGTACTACAATCCATGTAATTAGACTCCTGACTCCCATTCCAGTGCTCATGATACCATAAGTGCCTCATCCTGAAACAGGGCAGAGCAAGGTAGAAACTGGGAAGGATCCAGGACTTCCAAGAAGAAGGGGACAGAGGAAGGAAGGTTTTATACACATCCAGCCCCCAGTGTTACTACTCTGTCAGCATCTTCAAGTCCTGGGAGACAAGGATGCAGAGGCTCTCAGGGAGAAGAGAGCCTCCCTGAAGGTGGAGGACTTAGGAAGACCTGATGGGAGTAGGGTGGACCCCGAGCTAAGGACAATGGGAAGTGGGTTTTAACTTACAGCTATAAGTGTCTTTGATTGCTTGAACCTGCACCCATTTTACAGGTAAAACTACCTGATATACACAATTGGACAGTGTCCACAGAGCCCCACATTCACAGTATCATGTATGTCATTACAGATGCAAAGGCAGATGAGACCCAGACAGGTTAAGAAATGTGCCCAAGGTCACACAACAGGTGGCTAGAACTGGAAGGAGAGAAAGAGGAATGGTGGTGGGGAGTAGGCTCACCGTGGGGCAGGTCCGCCGGAGACTGAGTGCCAGGGTGGACGTGCACTTGCTCCCACTGGAAGTCGTCGTACTGGGCCTGGCTGTACTCACAGGGCACTGCTGGGTCACTCACCTCCTCGAAGGTGCAGCCGGCTGTGAGGGCAGGGCCTGGTTAGCCCCAGCTAGGGCAGGGCCGCTGGCCAGGAGGGCTCCTGGGGCTCCCCTCCAGGCGCCCCCGCTGCTCCCTCCCACCCAAGCCCACCCCCCTTCCCTCCCTCTCCTAGGCCTCTCCCCACTGCTCCCTTCCTCCAACAAAACTCTCCCTCCTCCAACCCTTCCCCTCTTTTTACTGTCTCCACCCAACACCAAGACCTCCCCACCCTGCCCACCCTCCAGGACTCGCCAGGACCCCACACTGCTCAACCACCCATCAAAGACCCTCCCCCAGGAAAACTACTTAACATTATCACTCCATCATTGGAACCTCAAAACTCGTGAGATCAGGTCTAGAATTATCCCCATTTTACAGATGAGGAAACTAAGGCCTTAAGGGCACACAGCTCAGGACTGGCAGGCTCGTGAATGCACGAAGCCAGCCCTGATGGTCTCTCCTTCACTATAACAACAATGGCCACCGACTATTTCAGGCTTACCACAAGCCCTGCATGGTGCTAGCTACCCGCTCTCGGCGTGGCATCTCATTCAGGCCTCATCTCCTAAGGCAGGGACCCCCATGATTCCTGCCCGACAGGCGAGCTTTGGGGATTCACTCATCACCCAGTCACCCAAGTCAGGTCCCTGCCTGTGGGCATGGGACAGGCAAAAGCACAGTCCTGCATGGACGGGCCGCACGTATGACTAGAGAAGCAGCGTCCCATGATTTGGACCCAATATTTACACTAGAAAGGAGAAGAGGAGGGAGGGAAGAAGGCGGGGTAAAAACAGATGTGAGTCCTTTGCCTGGTAACGAGGTCCATGTTTCTCAGTAGCTCATCAGAGCCCTGAGTCAGGCACCTAGTAAACGTCAGACCGCCACTGGTGGAGGAAGAAACCGCAAACTGGTTCCTACACCCACTCCCAAACCTCGGTGCTGGTGGCCCCGTCATGGGCAGTCCAAGGCATCGGGGACCCGAGAAAAGGCCTGGCCAAGTGATAAGGAAGCAGGGACACGTCAGGCCAGGCCCGGTGCGGGGTACCTGGCAGCCACCCCATCTGACAGACGATGTGACGGAGGCCCCAGGGGATGAAGGGCTCCGTGCACAGTATCACATGGTGGGTACGTGAGCGGGCTTTGGCATTAGACAGACTTGGGATTGAATCTTGACTCTGCAACTTGCCAACCCCTGTGACCGTAGGCAAGTCACTTCTCCTGTTCCGAGCCTCAGTTTCCACCTCTGCACGTGGGGTTGTCGGGGATGCAACGCGGGGGTCCACCTCTCACCAGACCTCGCGCGTTCAAGTTCTCAGGAAATGGTCCTTCACAGGCGCCCCTAGAGCCCACCCGAGCCACAGGATGGGACTCAAACCTGCATCAGCCAGATACCAGAGCCCGTGTTTCCTTCACCAGGAGGAGCACAACCAAGCTCCTTCCCAGGCTCAAGAAGAGGAAGGAAAAGAAATAAAGAAGGAAAAGAAACTGGGGGCTGAGGGCCACGTGCCAGGCAGGCACCTGCACTGCAGCAGGGACTCCACTTTGGGGGGCTCGCCACGGTCGGGGGTCCTCCATTCCTCTTCCTGCACCCCACTGGAGTGTAAAACAATGAGATGTGGGCATGAGGCTGGCACCGAGTGGATGCGATGAAATAACAGAAGCCTCTCTCCAGAGCTGGAGCAGGACCTTGGCTGCGCTCTTTGCCTCTTTGTGTGAAAATCCCAAGTCAGCAGCATGCCCTGTGGCCTGTGGGAGGGAAGTTTTAACCCAACCTGTGCTGGGAAGGCCTCAACACTCCCTCTAGAAAATGACCCACAGTACAGCACAGAGGGAGGCCGTGCCCAGCAGGGATGGTCAGGTAGGGCTTCCTGAAGGAGGGGACAGCTGACTTCATTCAGCCTGAGCTGAGTCTGCAGTCTGCTCCCGAGGTTCTTGGCCAACGCCTCCCTAAGGCAGAGGGATTGCCAGAAAGGGAAGCCCAGGATCTAGAGCCTGGATGGGGCTCAGGCCCTTCCTATTCCTTTACAAGGCAGGTTCAAGTACAAGGCAGCTGCCCAAGGATGTCTCATCCATGGCCCTGGGGCAAGCCTGGGAGTGCTTTGGCTTCCCCCTGTCCATCCTCAGCCAGGCCACGTGAGCTATCAGGACTCCCAGACTGACTGACCTAGTCAGATGGACCCTCAAGACCATGTGACCTCAGCCAAAGTAACTCCCAGACTGCCCCAGGTCATGGCCCCCAGACAGACTGACCTCAGCCAGAGTAGCCCCCAGCTAATTATCCCTGGCCATAGTGGTCCCAACTTCATCCAGACCATCTGACTTCAACCAGAAGACCACCCAATTGCCTGACAGACCCCAGACCAGCTAACCCTGGCCAGAGTGTCCCCTGACACTCCCTGACTCCCACAACTGATCTCAGCCAAGGTAACCTCCCTGGCTGAACTTCCCCCTCCATAGGCAGAATGACTCCCTCTCCCTGGTCCATGTCCATCCTCAGCCCTGTGCCTCTGGGCCAAGCCCAATTCCAACCACATCCCTTAGGGGATAACATCTCTGGGTCCAGGCTCCTGGGTCCAGGCCCCATCCCCAATCCTCCCCAGCTCAACTCTGGGGTGGGAAAAGTCAGGCCTCCTAGGTCCTAAGGAAAACCCTATCCCCTCCAGTCTGGATGGCTCACGAGCCACAGCCCCAAAGCCAAGCCCCAGCTCCTTCTAGAGACCCAACTCCTGCTGGAGATCACCGACCTGGCTGGGGGGAATTAGATCAGACTTTGGATCCAGAGCAAGAATGGTAGCAGGGAATCCCTCTTGACTCCATCAACACAGACATGGGCCACAGACATGTACACACACACACATCAACACCACCATGAGGACTGTTGCCACTTACAATCATGTCCACCTATGCCCATGAAACTCCACAGTAATTCATAAGGCAGGTACTATTATTATTCCCGTTTTACAAATGGAAGCCGAGACACGGAGAGATGAGGTGGCTTGCCCAAGGCCACGCTCTAAGTCCCAGAAGCTGGGATTTAAGTCACCTTTCTTTATTCAAGGAGATTAGGTCCAGACAAAATAAGGCCCTGGTATTCCGCTGGCCACATGTGTTAATTCAGTTCCATTCACAGGAAATTAATCCACTGAAAGTACGAAGCAGGTCCCAGGCTGACACTATTAGAGGCACAAGGATGATTAAGATTCTGCCCTGCCCTCAGGGACCTCCCAGTCTGCGTGGGGGTGACGGAATACGACAAAGCAGAGAAGGGTCAAGACCACAAGGAGGGGTCCGGGAGAAAGACTTTCTGGAGGTGGGTGCATCTGAACAGGGCCTGGAAGGATGGTTATCATTGTGGCCAGAAGAGATGGGCGGAAAGGTATCTGAGACAAAGGGCCGGGCAGAAGCAAAGGAGGGGAGGAAATCAACACACAGTTAGTCCAGAGCATAGAGAGGAGCACAGACTGACCCAAGCAATGGGAGAGAAGGCTGGAGAAAGGAAGGCCGAGGCCAGACCAGGGAGGGAGGGCCTTATGTGTCTAGGTGAGTTTGGCCTCATTTAGAACTGGGAAGCCAGAGTAGGTGTTTGAGCAGGCTTCAGGTGAGACAGGGATACATCCTCTATGCCAGGAGGAGGGCAGGTGGGTTCTCCAAAGGGCAGCACAGGATCAGGAGGGAGTTCGGTGGGACAAGCCCCTATGGGGTCCACAGTCAGATGTCAGGAACTGCTGAGGAAAGGAGCCTCAGGTCTCCATCCTAGATGCAAACAGCACACACTCTAGTCACACCCAGAGAGATGCACAACACACACACACACACATGGCCCACACTCCCTTCCCCCAGCCTAGTCCAAGCCCCGGGGACACGGTCTCAGCCAGGCTGGGGCCAGGGAGAAAACCAGACCCCGCCATGGGTACCCCATCTCTGCCCTGGCCTCGCAGCGAGGGTGGGCTGAATCAACCCAGGACCCCCACCAGTTCCCCCAGCCTCAGCTCAAACTGGCCCAGCTACATTCCTCAGCTAATCTCCCCAATCTGGCAGGCGGTTGCCTCAGCAACCGTCAGCCACAATTTGGGAAGGCAGGAGGATGGCTTATCCACATCCGGCTGGGCTCTGGATGGGGCGATGTAAGGGGCAAAGCAACCTCAGCAGGAAGAGTGAGTGTGGGAAGAGGGTCTCCCCAGCACGAGGGTTTCCACATCTCCATGTGCGTGTGTTTCCATATGTTGACGTGTGTGTGTGTGCGCGTGTACATGGTTGTGAGAGTGACAGCCTGGTACCGACTCGCGAGCACTCAGCTAGGAGGCAGGAGACCTGGATCTAATTCCCGCTGAGCCTCTAACTCCCTGTGTGACCTGCAGCAGGCGACTGGCCCTCTCTGAATCTCTGCTTCTTCACCTATGAAATGAGAATGGGGACCCAGGTGACCTCTACGGCCACTTCCACCACCTCTAGAGTTCTGGTTCCATTTGTGTGAGCATGCCTGTGAGCAAGAAGAATGTGAGGGCAGAGAGAGACTATGGGGCAGAGGTATATGTGAGGGTGAGCATGGGTCTCCGAGTGTGGGTCCCCCAGGCAGTGTGCTATGAAGTTGGGTGTGTGCAGGTGTAGATTCCTGTGCAGAGGTATATGGGCATACTCAGTGATAAGCATGTGCCTACAGGGGAGGTGAGTATATGCGGTGGGGTAGCAGGGAGTTGTGTGTGTGTGTGTGTGTGTGTGTCCCTGTGTGAGCACCAGACTCCTCCCCACCACACAGGGAATGATGCTCTGTGCCAAGTCTGGCTACTAGCCACCACCAGTATTTTCGGAAGGACCCTAGGTAAACAGAGTTTGTTTGCAATGAGATCTTTGTTCTCTTTGGTTTGTTAGTAGAGCATCCAGTTCCCAAGGGTGGCCCCAGGAGAAACAAAACTTCTCCTGCCAGACTGCAAGTCTGGGGGCTGGGATCATACCCAATCACAGGCACAGACCCAACCCTGGCCCAGGGAAACCAAATGCAACCCCAGTGACAGCCCTGGTCTAGTTCATCATCTGAAGCCACATCCCTATGCCAGGTAGCCCAGCCCAACCCTGGAACCAACACTGGCCTCACCACTGGACATTCTTGCCCAACCCAGCCCTATCCTGTGTTCCCCACCCCAACTACAGCTCCATGTCAGGTCCATCTAACCCCACCTTCTCCATTCCTGGGGTCAGAGACTGGCCTCCGAACCCCATCCCCAAGCCCTGTGCATAGCAGGTGGCCAACAGTGGCTAGACTTTTCGGCCCCATGATCCCAACTAGTCTGACCCCAACCAACCCCACCCAGGCTCAAGCACCATGACTCCAACCCAGAGACCTGGCCCAACCCACTTCACTGCTTTACTTGCCCAGATCCATACATCCAGACCTCAGCCCAGGTTCCCTAGAGCTGCTCTCCAGAGCCCTGTATAACCAATGAGTAATTACTTAAGGGCAGGGGTGACCACCTTCTAATCACCCAGGATTCAGCATGGCTGCAGCCAGGAAGATCACCCAAGACAGGACCACAGAGAGACAAAGCTGAGCTGGTACCCCCTCCAGGAGCCAACACAGGGAGCAGCAATGCCAACATCCTTCCACCTCCACTGAGGATAGAAGGAAGCCAACTACAGCAGGGAACACTTAGGCCAAACCCACTCCCCATCTCCCTGATCACTATGCACCACAAATCCCAAGGTTCATGGTAGGGCTGCCATGTTGGTGGTAGAAGGGGAAGGCACAGGGCGGAGCCCGGCTCCCGACAGAGGCAAAGGGCTGAATGGGGAGCTGCGCTGTGCAGAAGTACAGGGGGCGAAGAGTACACAGACCCCTGCAGTGTGATATCAAAACACAGTGCAGCTGAGCAGAGAGGCAGAGGGCCATGCACAAACCCACACGGTGCGAAACTGCCCTTTGTTGCCTTCCATGGAGACACAGGGCTGTGGGGTGCCACGGTGTGGTGTGCGGGGGGGCGGAGGGGCACAGTGTAGCAGCTCTGCACAGTACAGAGGCGGAATGCAGTCATACACCACAGGGGAGCAGAGCACACGGCGTGCACAGACCCCGGTACCGGCCCCCCGTGCGCATGGCGGAACCAGCGCAGGGGTGCCGCATCCGTCGTGGGCCTGACCCAGGGCTGCACAGAGGCACAGCGCGCCAGGGCCGCGCATCCAGGGGCACACTGGGCGGGCGCTTGGTGCTCCGTGATAGGTGCACGGAAGAAGGCCAGGGCGCCAAGTTCGAGCCCTACTGGTTCTCCTCGCTCTCCAGACACTAGGGCGGGGCCAGGTACATAGCTGCTGCTCGGTGACTTCTCACGGCCAGCATGTGTCTGGTGCAGGTGCGCACAACAGTGCAGAGACACAGGGGTGAGAAGAGTGTGGTGTGGTGCAGAAGGAACCGCTGGGTGGGGAAGCCTAGTCCAGAATACAAGCTCAACATAGTCCCCAGCAGCGGAGTAGGTGTAGACTCCAGGGTAGGGGTAGAAAGCAGCACAGAAATGGAGCGCAGTGAAGATGCCGTGCGGAACCGTGAATTCGATGCAAGGGCTCTGGGGTCCTAAAATCCAGTAGAGTGCACACAACCCAACTGTGAGCACGTGCAGTGCAGGGCGGTAACCCTGTGCGGTCCATGCACAGATGCGCAGATGCAATGCTGGGTACGGTGCAGACGTGCTACCCGCAAAAACCCAAGCCAGTCCCAGAGCCTGACAAAGTGGCTCCAAGCCACAGTGTGAGTACAGACTCCCCGAGCAGTGTGCAGTGTGGGGCAGAGGTGCATGCAGGGCGGCCGCTCGAGGCAAAGATGTTGCTCAACTGCGGCTGCCAACAGAAACCTGGGGGAAAGGGCACTAGCAGACTCCCCAGCGGGAATCCCAAGAAAGGCTGAGACGCCGTAAGGGGCAGCGTGGCGGTGGCCATGGTGCCGTGTCGTGTGAAGGGCTTGGCCAGAGGGCACCTATCCAGCGCCGTGCAGTAAAGCACTGGGACCGAAGCGCGCATGAGGCAAAGGCATGCTGTGTGGGTAGAGTGCAAAGGTGGAACGCAGAGCAGCTGTGCCCAGAGACTCAGGAAAGGCCACATGCCCAACACGGTCAGATCCCCACTGCAATCGTGCAGTGCAGAGACGCCACGTGATGCAGAGATGCAGTGTGGCCGTCGCATGCCATCTGTTGGCACAGCGCAGTGGTAGGATGCTAGCAGCTAGCCCCAAATCCCTGGAGAGTCCACAAGCCCCATGCAAGGCACCCTGCCCAGTGAGGTGGTGCAGCGCAGAACAGAAATGCTCTACGGAGCAAACATGCAGTGTGGCCATAGAGAACCAAGTGTGGGCTCCAGGCAGTGGGCCGGTGTGAGGGGCTCTACCCAGAAACCCAGGAGAGTCCACCTTCCCGATGCAGCGGTGACATCTGGTAGAATGATCCAGCACAGACGAGAGCAGCAAAGACACAAATGGCAGGACACGTGAGGGATGGCGTTGCAGGACAAGGGGTCGAGGCAGAGGTGGAGTGCACAGACCCCCAGGAGGCTCTGCACTGCCAACGCAAGGCAGAATCCCGGCGCGGTCATGCAGAGCAGGGCTAAGATTCGGTGTAGTGCCAGGACGCAATGCAGGGGCCCAGTCCTGAGGGGCTGAGCCCAGGAACCCCGGAGAGCGTACGCCCGCAGCGGGCCAGCACCGTGATGCAGTGCAGTTCGGAGTATAAGGCAAAGACGTGGCACACGGCTGATGCCCCGCAGGGAGGTCACATGTGCTGTGATGCACTGGGCAGCGGGGACGCCCAGACTGCTAGAAAACTCTGTGACTCCAGCGCTGGCAGTCTGGGCCGGCTAACCCACGGGTTGGGGGCTGAGGCCTCGTCTGCCCTGTGGACTTCCCTCCACCCCGTCCCCCAAAACTCAACATCTTCAACCCCAGTGATTCTCCAAGGGCACAGGATGAAGCCATTGCTGTCCATGGGACAGGCAGCCCGAACTGAGCACATTGTCCAGGTATTTCTATCTGAGCAGGGCCCCAGCGTGCTGGCTGGCAGACAATGAATTCTGATTCTGCTGAAAAGCTTTTGGGCAAGCAAAGCACATCCTCTGGCCCCCAGCCCAGGGCAGGGCGGTGCGGGGTAGGACAGGGCAGAGACGGAGAGGGAGACCTACTGGACTAGACCCTGGTACAGGGTGAGCAGGAAGTGGGATGAAGAACAGCGAGGATGTGAGAGGCGAGCCAGATCCAACCAACCTGGCTGGTCACTGCTGCCCTCCCCCCCACCACCCCCTCCAGGGCCTGGATGTCATCAGAAGCCAAAAACAAACTTTTCTGAGCACGCAGGGTGCCCGCACACATACACACACAGGCTTAATAATTGTTAGCACTTACACAGTGCTTACTAGGTGGCAGGCCCTGTACTAACAACATACCTACGTATATAAAATATATCCTCAGGGCAACTCCATGCAGCACGTTCTATAATTACACCGATGTCACAGATGAGAACACTGAAGACCCAGAAAGGCCGAGTAACTTGCCCAGGTGTTACACAGCTGGTGGTGGTGGAGCTGGGATTAGAACCCAGAGCCCGTGCTCTTAACCATACTGAAAGTAAAACACATATTTACATACATGTGCAACCACAAGGGTGCACACTTTCACACATGTAAACACACATATACAAGCATTCTGAGCAAAGTATCCCCCACTCTCTCAGCTGAGACCCATCTATCCTTGTCGTCCACATAGCTTTCTGACACCTCCCAGTTGTCACCTCTTTTTTTTTTTTTGGAGAAAGAAAGAGTGCGCGCGTGCGACCAGGGGAAGGGAGGGGAGAAGCAGAGGGAGAGGGCGAGAGAATCTTAAGCAGGCTCCACACCCAGTGCGGAGACCCACGTGGGGCTTGATCTCACGATCCTGAGATCCTGACCGGAGCCGAAATCAAGAGTTGGACACTTAACCGACTGAGCCACGCAGGTGCCCTCAGTTGTCACCCCTTATCCCCAACTGCCCCATGCCCCCCGGTTCTCTCCATCCTCCATCTGCCCCCCAACCCTCAGCTGTCCCCCCAACACCACCTGTCCCCTCGGCCCCAGCTGTCCCCAGCCTCCAGATATATCTTCATCCCTCGTTGTCTCCCATCCCCAGTTGTCCCCCATCCCTCAGCTGTTATTCTGCCCCCAACTGTGATCTTGGTCATCAAATATCCCCAACCACACCCTTTCCCAATTCCCCCATCCCAATCCTTCCACCCAGCTTCTATACTCTACTCCAAAACCTCAGGGACCGTTCCGAGTCCCTGTTCTCCACATCTCTTCTGATCCACCACTAGGTCCTGGGATCTGCACCCTGGGAATCTGCCCAAGACTTCCTGAGTCAGCCAGCAACAGCCTCTTCTGAGATGTCCACCTCAGGAGTCCTCCCCCAGCCATTCTGCAGGCAATGGCCGCCCTGCCCGGAGCAAGCCCAGGGGGCATACTGGCCGCCATCCGTGACGGCCCTCCAGAGCCCAGCTCCACCCTCCACCCACTCCAAGCCTTCCCTGTGTACCCAGGGGTTCACATCAATGCAAACACTGAGTGGGCACCAACGATATACAAAGCCCTGGGGACAAGAAATGACAAAGACCCAGCCCAGCCTTCAGGGGGCTTCCGGCCCGGTGGGCAAAGAAGATGGAAAACTACTCAGCACACTGTCCTGTCCTACGTGCCTTATAGGAGAAATCGGAAAAGCCGTGCAGGGGTGTGGGGAAGTAGGGAGCATCCCTGGGGGAGTGACAGAGCTGGACTCAGGCCGGGCCAGTCAGCAGGCCCCCACGAGGTGAGAAGGGCGGGAGAGGCATTCTGGGCAGAAGGCACAGCATGTGCTAGGGCAGAGGGGTGTGAAAGGGCCTGGCAGGTTCTGGGATGAGGACTGGCCTGGTGATCCTGGATCATAAGGTGGACAAGCACGAGTGTGGTCAGGGGAGGAGAGGCATAAACATGAAGCTGTTCCAGAAAGCGGGGGGTGCATCATATAGGGTTTGGGTTTTGTCCCCTGGGTGCTGGAGAGCCTTGGGCTTGGGGCAAGGGAGTGGCAGCATCCCAGGTCTGCCTTCAAGAGGCCATTCAGGTCACAGGTGCTGGAAGCGCTAGGGAACTGACAGCAGAATGGAGACCAAGGAGGGCTACTGCAATAGTCCAGGCAAGAAATGATGGGCTGGGAGGAAGGGGACATGGATTCGACAAAACCTTCTTCAATGGCTGCAGAGTGATGGTTCAATCAGCCCACGTCCACCCCCTGAGGTATGCAGGCCTCACACCTCCAGGACAGCCCTGTCCATAGGACTTTCTGCCCTGATACAAATATCCGCTACCTGCACCGACCAATACAACAGCCACTAGCAACATGAGATTCTTGAGGACTTGAGATGTGGCAAGTGTGACTGTGGGATTGGTTTGTATTTTCATGAATTTTAACCAATTTAAATTTCATAACCACATGTGAATAAGTGGCCACCATATTGGAAACTGCAGGTAGAAAACATTTCCATCGTTGTGAGAAGTTCTATTTGCAGGAAGTTCAATTGACAGTGAGCTCTAGAATGAGAAGAACCATTCTAGAGAAGCAGAACCAGTGGGGCCTTCTCCAGAGGCTCCTGGCCTTGGGGTCTGAAGGGAGATCAGGAGGCAACCCTCGGGGCAGGGGGTGTCAGAAGCTGAGTGGCAGAGACCCTGGTACATAGTTGTACACAGTCACCGGGACACTCCCTACCCAACACATGTGCACCCCTTTCCTGGAGACAGAAACCCTGACCACAGGGCACCCCACACCCAGACTCACACACACCTGGATACTCTAATGCATGGGTACCCTGTTGCCGGACACAGATCCCCCCACACTCCGATATCCAGACACTTGGGAACCCCACACCCAGACACCCAAGTACTCAGATAGCCCCACATGTGGACACAACACAGAGACACTCCCATACTTGAACACCCATTAATCTGAGGACTGCCAGAACACCTGGATACACCCACCTCCGGATCCAGAGACACAGGGCCATCCCTAGGTTGGCACA
This sequence comes from Phoca vitulina, assembly GCF_004348235.1. NCBI lineage: Eukaryota > Metazoa > Chordata > Mammalia > Carnivora > Phocidae > Phoca > Phoca vitulina. The sequence goes on from NW_022589705.1 coordinate 79,301,666, forward strand.
CCCTGATCCTCCCATAGCCTTGTCCTGGGACACCCACACCTAGATACTGAGATGCCACCCACCCAAACAGGTCTACACCCAAACTCCAGGTATTTGACACTTAGATACCAAGACACCCTAGCAGCAGGCTCCCCAGGGATCCAAACAGCTGGTCACCTCCCTATTCCAAATTCAGATCCTGCCATGCAGGGTAACCAGATGGCTAGACACCCTGACAAGCCACATATATGTCCTGTGCCCCAGGCTACGATCACACACACACACACACACACACACACACACACACACACCCCTCACCCCATTCTGACTGCCCAGATGCCAGGATCACATCTGCACACACCTCAGCCAGCCTCCCATAACCCCACCGGCAGGGGTCACTACAGGGAGAAGCTCTCCTCCCCTCCCTGGAGCTCACAAACAGTCAGCACACAGGTTGTGATCCACACCTGCCCACTCCAAGATCTGGGACAGAGAACCGAAGGAGTCTCCCCCTCCTGATGCAAGGCCTGCCCTCCCTCCTCCCAGGACACTCAGCTCAAACTGACGGTTGGGACTCGATGCTTCTCACCACCTGCTGAGGCCTCGGGCACAAAGGCTGAGCCTGGGGGCAGGACAAGCCCTGCCAGCTGCTGGGGTGGGGGGGGGGGGGGGGGGGGGGGGGG